>NC_067238.1:22831748-23074248 GCF_019924925.1 Ctenopharyngodon idella
AGCGAACATATTGGCAGCAGACCAGTGAAGAGGAAGGATGAGAGCAGGCGGATTTGTACCGTCGGCGTGGGTTGTAGGTCAACATGAGAACAGTTTCCTTTTTAGTCATTTAACTTTGCCAGACTAGGCACTGAAAACACAAGGATGGAAGCAATTACTCATCTATAAATACATAGAAGACTAAATGCAAAGGTTCTTCTGCAACATTGTATTTATCCCCAGGAAGGCATGATACATCATCTAAAACTTAATGCTTGTTGAGCACAGCCAAAGGGCAGACTGGCGCCCACTTCCCTTCAAGCTGCGTGGCACCCTGCACATCTCATTGATTCTCATCTGTTGCACCAGATACCTGAGCGCATTCTCATTAAACACACATTCCATTAAAACACCACAATCACTCAACAGACCCTACTTACATCAAGGTTTGGTCCAAACATAGTTTTCTAAGTGCCCGGCCCATGAAAGCACATCCTCGCTGTGCATTAAAAGTATTCAAGACTAAATGGGAGTCTTTAATTATTCATAAGGGCCGCACGATGCAGATGTCTTATTTATTCTCACTGGTTTCAGAACATGCTCAGCACAGCAACCAGCAGGACATGTAGTCATTACGCAGATTGTCTGATTGTTGCTTGCACTTTTAATGGAAGTCTATAAGGATTCCATACAACAGCTGCTCCGCAGACATCCTTTACAAAAGCCAAACATTTTTTTTTCTGTGGTAATCAACATGCAACTGATGCCGTCCATAGAACTTAACCATATTAAAAGCATAACTGTATTTAACCGTTCCTTTAACCAGAGAAATCTTCAATCTCATTCCTGGAAACACAGGCTGTATCCTAAATCACCCCCATATGCCCTTATATAGTCGGGGTTCCCGCTCTTTTACAGTGATTATTTTCAGCTTTATAATATGAGCTCTTAATTTTATGACAATTGGTTCTTCAATACCATAGCAAAAAATATTGGAACTTAAATATTTTAACTATTTGAAAATAAAATTATTAAATAAAGTCAATGAATTATTAATGCAAATAGTTACAAGTACATTAAAACATTAGCATGTAGCCTTCAAATATTTAAAGGGTTAGTTCACCCAAAATATGAAAATTCTGTCATTAATTACTCACCCTCATGTCGCTCCACACCTGTAAGACCTTCGTTCATCTTTGGAACACAAATTAAGATATTTTTGATAAAATCCGTTGTCTCAGTGAGGCCTTCATTGCCAGCAAGATAATTAACACTTTCAATGCCCAGAAATGTACTAAAGACATATTTAAAACAGTTCATGTGACTACAGTGGTTCAGCCTTAATGTTTTGAAGTGACAAGAATACTTTTTGTGTGCCAAAAAAACAAAACAACGACTTTATTCAACAATATCTAGTGATGGGCGATTTCAAAACACTGCTTCATGAAGCTTCAAAGCTTTACCAATCTTTTGTTTTGAATCAGTGGTTTGGAGCGTGTATGAACGAAGGTCTTACGGGTGTGGAACGACATGAGGGTGAGTAATTAATGACAGAATTTTCATTTTTGGGTGAACTAACCCTTTGATACATATAGGCATGTCGCCTTTAAAGTACTTAATACTAAGTAAACGTTGCCTTAAAGGGTTAGTTCACCCAAAAATGAAAATAATGTCATTTATTAGTCACCCTCATGCCGTTCCACACCCGTAAGACCTTCGTTCATCTTCGGAACACAAATTAAGATACTTTTGTTGAAATCCGATGGCTCAGTGAGGCCTCCATAGCCAGCAATGACATTTCCTCTCTCAAGATCCATTAATGTACTAAAAACATTTAAATCAGTTCATGTGAGTACAGTGGTTCAATATTAATATTATAAAGCGACGAGAATATTTTTGGTGCGCCAAAAAAAACCAAAATAACAACTTATATAGTGATGGCCGATTTCAAAACACTGCTTCAGGAAGCTTCGGAGCATTATGAATCAGCGTATCGAATCATGATTCAGATCGCTTGTCAAACCGCCAAACTGCTGAAATCACGTGACTTTGGTGCTCCAAACCGCTGATTCGACACGCTGATTCATAATGCCTCAAAGCTTCCTGAAGCAGTGTTTTGAAATCGGCCATCACTATATAAATCGTTATTTTGTTTTTTTTGGCACACCAAAAAAATATTCTCGTTGCTTTATAATATTAATATTGAACCACTGTACTCACATGAACTGATTTAAATATGTTTTTAGTACATTAATGGATCTTGAGAGAGGAAATGTCATTGCTGGCTACGGAGGCCTCACTGAGCCATCGGATTTCAACAAAAATCTCTTAATTTGTGTTCCAAAGATTAACGAAGGTCTTACGGGGGTGGAACGGCACGAGGGTGAGTAATAAATGACACTATTTTCATTTTTGGGTGAACTAACCCTTTAAACAGGTCAAGTGAAAAGTTAGCAATAAAAAAAATAAAATAAAAAAATAAAAAACACTACATCTAATAGAAGTGTCAGGTCTGTTAATCTGCATTTACAATTAGTGCACAGATTTTAACAGACCTTTTTTGTCCTGTCTGTTGCTATGGTTATCACTGTCAATCAACAAAATTTTGGATTCAAACCCACATTTAAATATGGTTGTAACTCCCAAAATTTGCAGTGTGCATTTACAAATGTGAAAATAAAATTCATTCAAACTGTGAATGGGTTATATACAGACGGCAAACAAAGAGAGCTCCCTTAATAATTGCTGAACTTGTCAATCACTTCAGTTCAGCGCCTGCTCACTGAGTTCTGCACTTTTGTAAAAACTCCTGTTATAATCAATGAAACTGGCTACACTGCACAATAAATCTCTTATTTACATAGTGTTTACACTTGGTTGGTTATAATGAAAGAATTCAAGAGTGTGCAGAACTCAATGGGCCAATGAGAGGGAAAAAAATCTGCCCAAAAAAATGAGGGGAAAAAATCTGCCCACTATTGGGCAGATTCTGAACAACTTAAACACCTCAACTGGCCACTGCATTCAAGTGTTCAACAATGGCTATAATGCTCAATGCTGCAAAAACACATTTTAAACCGAAACATTTGACACTTCAGAGTGCTCACACAAATACGAAGGGGAACATCTGAAAACAGCCACCTATCAGCGGGTATACCAGATTGATCCGGTATTCTATACTACCAGTACTGCAGAAAAACTGGTATCAATTTTGTTTTTAAACTTCAGTATCGACTTGGTACTGGTTCATTTTTTCCAACAATCAGAACTCAAAACAGACTGTGTCACTGCTGTAGGTTGCTGTGCTGACCAGTCTTATTCCATATCAAAATTTAGTTGGGAAGTTACTGAATTGAATGTTAACAAAGTTAGGCAGCTGTTTACCAGTTGATACTTGCTGCAAACATTTGAGCAGTTAATAAGCTAACTGCTGCAAGGACCTACACAAGACAGAACAATTCAAAATACTTCAAAATATCAAAACTCAGCATCCCTGAACATAGCACTTTCTGCTACTAACAATTGTGATAAACTATTCGTTCTCAGCTAAAGGAAAAAAAGAACATGATTAAAATAATTTCAGGACATTTTACATTTTCCAGGACTGGAAAATAGTCGTCAATTTTCCAGTGCACTGTTTGAGACCACCGCCATTTGTAGTTATGTCTGAAACCGTATCCACATTATCAAGTGCACTCATTCAATCCCATAATGCACTTTAACGTGTACAACTGATTTACACTCACTGAATAGCCACTATAGAATAGACCTTCAACCCTGCTCCTGGAGACTCGCCATCCTGCAAAGTTTATTTCCAACATGCTTCAACAGACTTGAGATTTTCAAGCAATCCTAAAGACCTTGATTATCTGGTTCATGTGTGTTTGTTTAGAGTTGGAGCTAAATTCTGTATGTCAGTGGGTCTCCAAGGGCAAGGTTGAAGACCTCAAAGCACTAGGGTTCAGGGTTCAAGACACAAAAATGTGGCTTTTTTTTTTTTTTTTTTTTTTTTTAATTAAATCAACAATTTAATATCACCCAAAGTAGCACAATGCAGAAAATTACATATAGACAAAACCTTTCCCCTATTATCACCAATGGCAACTAGACTTTAAATAACTGGTCGCATTGGAGTCCATTTATTCACAGTCTGAAACCTTGAGAATGAGCTATCAAGAGACATGAAGACATAAGCTTTAAAAAGAGACACAGGAGCCAGGTCTAGAATTCAGTTTCTTTATTTGACATTACAAAATAGGTAAAAAAATATGCCAAGTTATTAGGTATTCTCTTTGTAGTCATACGTAATTTGCAGGCTGCGTACGAGTGATCTTGGATGCACCAACTTCCAAACAAGTTTGAATAACTTTCAAAGGTGAAGAAAAATTCTGTCCGCTCCCCTAAGTCACCGTAAGGTTTCTCCGGCCCCAAAGGCTTTAGTTCGCTTCTACTGAGATAAGGGCAACAGCTATGCTGAAAGACGAGCACTTCAATAAGCTCAAATCCAGTTTAGCTGCATTGAAATACAGGCTCATCAATCTCCTTAAGAAAACAAAAGAACACAGACTACTGGCACTTGTATTTCAACACTAATCCCAAGTAATTCCCATGGTTTCCCGACATTGTTTTAGGCGTGTCTGCTTATGTGGATGTTGGAAAACATGCAATGGAATGTTACTTCAGCGACAGCCAAGGTGAAGGTATCCAACTCTTTGTCCTGGAGGGCTACGGATTACTCAAGCCAGATTCCACATGGATGGATTCAATTCATTCTCATCACAGCACACTGAGAGAGACCTTTAGGAGGCTAAGTTATTACCAGCATTTCACACTGAAGGAGGTGGCCAGCAGCCACGGTTCTCCAGGACTTGAGCCAGAAACCATCACAACTCATCCCCGTGCACTCAAAACCCTGACTCCCTTGAGAGTGTATACTGGTTAGGTGTGAAACTAGCAAAATAGTCATGCAGGAAGACAGACAGACATTGGTGTGAGTGTTTCATTTGCATTCGTAAAGCCATGCTTCCTGTTTTCAGCATGCACAATGCGTTAGGAGAAAAGAGCTGCCAAACCACAATCCCCCGGTTTCAGACCACCACACATGCCTTGCACATTACCCCAGAGGCATTTCCCCAGCAGCTGTAGACCATGTATGTCCGACTC
The DNA here is from genome assembly GCF_019924925.1 of Ctenopharyngodon idella. NCBI lineage: Eukaryota > Metazoa > Chordata > Actinopteri > Cypriniformes > Xenocyprididae > Ctenopharyngodon > Ctenopharyngodon idella. Next base: position 22,836,891 of record NC_067238.1, read on the forward strand.
TAACAAATATGACTGTGTAAACAAAGACCCATTTAGTGCACACAGTGGGCTTGAACATTTCCTCCTCCTTGAGACTTCGAGTTTTCTTTACCCCCTAGCATCTGTTGGAAAATAAATATTTCCATTATGCGATTTCTCATTACAGTGAAGCCCGCATACACATTGGTCAGCCTTCTACCCACTGTTCGACAGCACTTGAGCGGTGGCTGATGCTTATTAAAATCTGTGCTGAAGACAGATTTGTCTCTAATGCAATAAGGCATTAGTCCTGTTAGCCAGTCGGCAACCAGTGGCGGCTCCACGGGGGACGGACACACTGTCATCGGCGGTAATTGGTCAGAATGACGGGCTCAAATCGTACGTGTGCTGAGCGGGGAAAAAAAAAAAAAAAAAAAAAAAAATATATGAGCAAAAGACGGAAGCTACGGCAACACACACTGACAGCAAAACATACACATGCACAAAATCCATGCAGTGCCAAATTCAGACTCTGCACAGCGAGGATTAGAAAAAGCAGAATTTATGGAAAGCTCTCTATAGGGCTTGTCACACTGCGCTTAACCCCGGGTTATCGTCAATCTAAACACCACTTTTAACCCCAGGTAAAGGAGCGTTCCACACTTATTTAATTGTGGGGTTAGCACCGCTTTTTACCCGGGGTTATGAAACCCTGCTCTGGAGCAGGGTTAGCAGCGCTTTTGCGGCGTTAACTGCGCATTGCGGTGCCAGATTTGTACAGTGTAAAATGATGCGGTGTTAGAATGTTACAACTAGATGCTTAACATCCGACATGCCTTATATTCTCTCGCTTCGGGCATTCACGGAAACACTGCGCCATGTATAAACAGACAGGTAAAATGTCAAATGCCGATGGAAAATGCGACGGGAAAAGCGACAATTGGAGTGAAGAGACCGTAGTTAGAAAAGTTCACACAGAGAAAAAAAACTTGATATTACAGTCAGCAAATTGTAAAATGAGGACACGCAAAGCCAGAGCCTTTATGTAAACAGGTCACGTGCTGCGTTTGTCCAGTCAGTGACACTGACAACGTAAATATGCAGATAAGGACTTAATCCCAGGGGTTTAGGAATGCGCAGTGTGAAGAGGTAGCTTATGAATTCCCAGGATTAACTGTTAAGCCCGGGTATGGTATGAGCAGTGTGAAACGTGAATAAAGATAACCCAGGATTTCATTTATCAGGGGTTTAGAGTGACCCAGGGTTAACCATTTCAAGTGTGAAAAGCCCTTATTAGGGCATTAAAGACCATTATCCAAAAAGTAACAATGTTAGCATGATTTAGATCAACAGTTGCAAACAGATTGAAAATTCAATTGTGATTCACACAAACTGCAAGGCGGTTCCGACAGCTTAAACCCATTCAAACATATCTACTCAAGAGCAAGACAAAAATTACCATGGTAATTAAAGGACAAAGTCTGTGCTAAGAGACAGGGGCCGGACAGCTCTAAATTAGCATGTACGTTCCTCCGAGCGAGGAACTGGGGAAGACATGCTCGTCTTGCAGAATAAAGCACTGGAGTATTGTGTGAGGTAGACGTCTAGAGAGCCCGGACAGAATTTTTCGAGCTTGTTAAAATGATTTCTTAGCCAACATAAGCAGAAGAGGTCAATTTAAAGATGAACATTTAAAGTTAAGTGTGCTTAGAAAGCACTTGAGGTGAACAGTAAAGAGAAACTTTGCAGTACAGAGAAAAGACTTTGCATAACCACTGGAGCGCAGATATACACAGCACTAGAACTCAAGACTCTTCCACTTCAACCCATTAAGAGGTTGCTGGTTTAAACTTTAGCAGACAGGACCAACGATTTCTGCCATTCCAACCCGTTCAGAAGTTATCCAGTCAGACTGTCCATGGCTCCATTAAGACTGCTGGTGTTCAAAGGTAAGATTGCTCTTATACTGCAAACAAACACTTGTCTTTGCCTGTAGGAGAATTACAAGTCAATCAGCAAAGCAAGCAAAAGGGAGGAGCGCACACACAACTCTGAGACAAACATCTGAATCATCTTGCATGATGAGTTCATCCATCATATTAGGCCACTGAAACTACCAGTAATTACTGAGCTGAGTATATAGTGAAAACCGGAAGCAAGCCCATTAGGGCAGTGCAACTTTGTACCATTTAGAGTTCTTGCAGAACATGCAGATTTGGAAAGCTTTGACTCATCAGAACTGAAATGGACTAAAACTATAGAGAACAACAATTAAAAGTAACAACTCCATTTTAATGGATGAGCACCAATGCATATTTGCAGTTCCGGTGGAAAGGATAACTGACCTGAGGAGAGGTCTGACATTCTTGTTTCAACTTTCCATTTCCAGGAATTTCCAGGCATCACAACCTGAGGGAAGAGAGAACACTATGAGCGAACAACCAAACATTGCTATGATTAACTATATTGTATTGAAGCTCATGCAGTCTGCCAAGATTGAGTCATGCAACTCAAGCTTTCCCAGGTAACATTTTCATGTAGGACATTGAGTTTTTCAATACGTTAAACAATTAAAATCGCAAAAGAAAAAAAAAAAAAAAAACAGGAGCAGCATTACAAACATAGATGGATCTAGATTTGATACTGAGCACTTTTAGCATGAGTTGCATTACAATTCTGCTCTAGAATGTTAGTACACAAATATTATTATAAGCAAAAACTATTACTGCGTATTTGTATATTTTTTTTCCACTTTACTTTTATATTTTTAAACGACTGAATATTTTAAATCATTGCACGCCGTCACCAAATAGTTTTAAGTAAATAAATGTAACACTACTCACAAATTTAGGGTTAGGGTTACCTTTACAATGCTGCACTTAAACGTTTAACAGTCCTCTCCTGCCCTCTTTACTAAAAGCAGCCAACGTGTCTTTGCATCAGACTTGACAAATATGGCCCCTGCAAGCTTAACTTTTAAATTCAAATTATTTCAGGCTGTAATACATTTCCCATTCTGAGAGACCAAAAATAAAATGTCATTCAAGAAAAGTTTAATACATACCCAAGCATCGAATGCTTTAGTTCTCTCTATAGACATTAGGAAGCTATCCAGGTTATTTTAAAGAGCACAGGTCTTACCTCTAGGGTCCTTTTTAAGTATAAAAAGAGAGAGAAACATTAAAGGTGTGCTTTTAATCGTCAAATCAAACACTTTAAACAGACTCCTTTAGTGTAGTTTATGTCTTCAGACTACATGCATTGTTTTAAATTTAAAATCTGTTTTTGAAGAGGAAGAATGGTTGGAACCGAAGATTATGGGTTATTTAAAAGGCCATTTCAGGTTTTATGAAGACAAAGAAAAATAAACCAGGTTAAAGTTTCATAAAAAACAATCTATGCTTTATTGACAACTGCTGCAAAACATGTTTTGGACAGATTTAGTTACCTATTTAGGCAAGCTTACACATGTCATTCTGCATTTTATGGAGAGGATACAAATACTAAATGGCAGTAAAGTACAGTTTGGATGTAGGTTGTTGTTTTTTTTCCTTTTTTAAATTATGTACAATAGTCGGTTTTAGCTGCAGTATCCCTTTACATAAGAAAGAGATGACCCTTGTGGAGATTGTTGTCCAAATCCTTTTTTAAAGCAGTTTGTGCATGCAGTTTATATAGCATGGTGGCATCCATGATAATCTGACTTTCGATTTTTTTTTTACTTTTTTTTTCCTTTTAAACATAAGTAGCCAAACATGGGTTATTCTACAGAACAGTTTTGAAGGGTAACATCTTATTTGAACAAATTAAGGATTTGAGGACATTCCATCTCAACAGTGTCTAATTGGGCTATATTTCAAAACTCTAAAAGATACAAGGAAAAATATTGAGGCCTAAATCTACATTTACAGCTTTTAAGACTATTTAAATCAAATGAGGAATAATCAATGGCTGTTGGAAATACCATTAAAGACATTTTGACTTTCAGTAATTTATATTCCTTATTACAAAACAGACATTAAGTTTAGGGTCTATTTGATATGCTAGTATTAAACAGAATTTTGAAATGTAGCCTACATGGGAATCTGCAACTGCACCTCAGCAGAACTTTTAAGGTAACACAAATTAAAGTGGTGTCCTGAGACACAAAATGTGGCTGTACAGTTGTTAGGGTTTACCTTTCAACTAAATACTTTTTCCAATCATTGGACAAACTTTTACCATCGACAAATGCAAAAAAAGCAAGGGTAGGTATGAGCAGAGGAAGAGATATTTGCAAAAAAAAAAAAAAAAAAAAAAAAAAAAAAAACAGCCATGTTTAAACTAATCCCTTCTAAAAGTTATATCAATTCTTGAGGCATTCAAATGCCGCTCTGTCAAGTTTCTTTTAAAAAAGTCCGGAGTACAAAACACAAAACGAGAAAGAAAGAAAAACGAGAAACAAAAACAAAAACGGACAATTACTTTTGTCGGGTAGCTTAAAGTGTGAGCTGCCATGGGAGACAGTTGTCATGGCGACGCGTTGGGTGACGTTCCGCTAGTCAGACTTAGTATCGTCCATAGGGGTGTTCCCTGAACCCAGGCTTAGTCTGTCTCTGAGTGGGAGCTTTTCCACCAGCAGCAGCGCGCTGTGTCCCATTCCAGTCATCTTGAGCTATGGGAGCAAACACAGTGCAAGTAGGTAAGATAAAGCTAGCAAATAACTGACCTTTCACTAAGCTCTACCTTAAAAACATTACTGACCAAAAAAAACACAAAAAAAAAAAACCAAGTGTGTTTTTAGATGGTTTTAAACTCAAATTTACAGGAATTATCCAAATATAATGTACCTGTTCTGCTACACTAGCATTACCAGTTGTAATAGATATAACATGATATAACTCACCCTTTAAATAACCACAATAAATGTTTGAAACCATTAGCAAAAGCAAATGAGGGGTTACGGCTGACCCTACGCTGTGTCAGATCAGAAAACCACTTTCACATAAATTTAAATTCAAAGGCAAAAATCTTACCGTAGTTCTCATACCCCTCCTGTGTCTCTCCATGTCCATAATCATAGTATTCTGGTTCTCTAGAAAAAGGACAAACACTGTTCAAACTAACTGTTACACAAGAGAAACTGGCCTGAATTTCCTAAAGTAACATATTAAGCCAAGCACGATGTGCTTTTAAGACACTGGGATGTTTCCAAAAAGCCTCCATAAACCACAGTAATTCTAAGCGAAGATGATCTTTTTGCGGAAACTTGGACTTTTTAAGTCCCAAACCAACAGTAATAATATTAAAATGTACAATCAACTTACGCTTGTGGCTGACTGTAGTAGCTCTCATAGGATTCATAGCCTGGCTCTGTGTAGCTCTCATCATAAGACTGAGGAAATTTATAAGAAAAAAAAAAAAAAAAAAAAAATCAATTCACAGCAGCATAAACTTTGAAGATACTAGTGCACTCAACATCTTCAAAGCAAATACAGAAAATATTTAATAAAGACACATACATAGTCTTCGTATGACTCTTGGGCCGGAGGGTGCGGGGGTGGTGGAGGGGGCATCCGCTGAGACGCAGAGGCGGGTGGACGGCCACGGTTGGAAGCTGCTCCTCTGGGCGGCTGGGCTGATGGTCCACCTCTACCTGCAGGAGCACCCCTTGCGGCTCCACCTCGAGGGGGTCCGCCACGGCCACCTCCACGTGGGGGCATACCACGACCCCTGCAAAGGTAAAAAGTGTTAATCCTCTACTCCACTAAATCTACAAAAAGGAAAGTTCTCACTGCATTAAAAATCAGGCTCAGTAGCTTAAACAGTCATAATAAATATTAAATGGGTGTAGGTTACCTGGGTGCCCCAGGAGGAGGAAGACCTCCACGGCCTCTGATGGGTGGCCCTCCTCGGCCTCTGGCCCCATGTTCCTGACCCCCATTTAGATACTTCATCTCCATGAACTGCTCCTGGCAAATGTCATCCATCATGTCCTGTGAGACAGGCACACAGCTCACTAACATGACAACACTACACACTTTTCACAAGAACATCTCAGTCTCATGGAACATAAATCCAAATAGTGGTTTCTACAAAATCTGATGCTTAGAGTTGGACAACTCTTAACAATGAAGAGCCAGCATGAGGCCCTGATAAACCCAGACTTGCATAGCTCACATGAGGCCATTAGAACAGGGCACAGAAGTTAAAGTAGTTCAAAAAGGTTTACCAAAACCTTTCAGTCACTCAGTCCAGCTACAGGAATGAGCTCGAAAACAACCGATTTATCAGATTAAATATTAATCTGCCGCCACGGGCAAAGCAAGTTACAATCCAACAATGCAAGCGGTTTGGACTTAAACAATGGCCCATTTGGAATTCATAAATCACAGCACTATAAACAGAGAAAGCTTAGACAAAACAATATCCACACTTCACTGCAAAACATGATCTCTGGGCAGTCTCTTGAATCCAGAGTACTTACAGGGAACAAGAACTTTTTGATCTCCTCCATGGCATGAGCCATGCGCACATATGCCTCAGGAACAGGAGCAAAGACCTCGATGAACACATGAAGTTCCATTGACAAGTGTGCATACTTCGGCTCTCCACTTTTCCTCAAGCCATCCTCCTGAAGAACACAAAAACAAAAAGTTCAGCAGATCCAATTTACCCTTAGTTGTGTCATTTAACCTTCATTCACACACAGCAAAACCACCAAAACGTGACGCATCAAATAGCCTAGAACCATCCTTTTATTTCTCAAGTTTAGAGCTACCTTAGAAATCCAGCACAAAGTGAGGTGCCCTGGTAAAAGCTGTTCTGGCAGCGATCATTCATACTTTTAAAAAATAACCTCAATAGCACTTTACCTTGGTTTTGTCCCTCATGGATCCTTTCCCCAGCACAGAGATCTTAGCGCCCGTCTCTTCCTGCAGTCTCTTGATGGTGTTCCCCTGTGGTCCAAGGATCTTCCCAACAAAGTTAAACTGCACAAAGCAACAGAAAATTAAATATTAAACCCACAGCGTTTGAAGAAATCTACAGCTCTTCACTTAGCCTGACTGAACTTGTTTTCAAGGACTGAAAACTCGATAGTTTTGATCTTCCTGAACAGGACAAGATTAAATGGAATGCAAACAGATCAAAGGCTGGAGTCGTGCTCTCCTCGACACCAAAGCGAGGGGTAACATTAGGTGGTCTGAAAACACACGCATGAGGACACTCAACTAAAAAGGGAGGGAAACACTCAGGAGACAGCAGAAAACATCTGTTGTGTGCACAAACCAACAAGTGCCACTCACAACAAGAGGGAAAAGTCCAATATTTAAATTAATGGTAATAGCAGTAAGATGTACAGCTGATAGGTGTGAGTCAATCAAAAGAGGAGATCTAATAGACAGTGTCCACTAAATGTCAGTTCTGAAGATCTACATCCACAGGACAATCCATTTAATCAAATCTCAGCAAAAACCTAAAATAAGCCATTCTAAAAAGAAACCGCCTTTTCGATTGGAATTGAGCATCATAATCAGTTGTGCATAATCTGATATCCACATAATACTTAAGGGGGGGGAAGAAGATTGGATTCTGAGGTAAAGCAAAAAAAAAATAAAAAAATTTAAATTCAGCTAGTCTCAAATGATCAGGCAAGCAAACATTAAACACGGAAGGTCAAAGAAAAACACTGCCACACTCTCAAACAGCAGTGGACTCAATCAAGCGGTCTGATCGCCTCTGGCAGGTAAGCTATCACGGGACGTGCACAAAGAAACATGCATTTCGAAAATATCTTAATCCTCTTCATGACAAATTACAGATCTTTCACAGGTTTTGGCAATCAAAGGTTTGCAAATTTGTCAAAATACATTCCTGAGGATTGCAGACCTACCATTTCACTCTCTAATAGAGCTTTTCAAAACTAATTAAATTCTTGTTCTGAATAAACAAGTTCTACTTTACTCTGTCTTTATACTTGTACAATACCGAATACCTCAAAAATCCTCAGGTGACCTCTGCTTGCGATTACTCGGGTGTTACACATTCCTTCAACACCAAATCTGAAGCAGTGCACATGTAATCGAGTAAACTGGCACAACATACACATTCCTAAATACCACAATGACACTCACTTTAGGGTACTGCTTGACAGGTATGAGAACCCTCTCCTTCAGTTTGATGTTTTTCGTTGTAAAGAGGTCCAGGTAGCTTTCTGTATCTTTCTCGGTCTCCCCTTTCTGAACCCTTTCGATTTCTGAAAAGCACGAGAAACATTAGGCACAGGATTTGAACATTTAAATGTAAACTAAAACTACTAGATATTTGAAGACACTTTTACCAATCATTGCTCAACCAACTAAAATATACTATCAAACCGATTCCACTAGAAACATTTGCACATGTTTCTTGACTTCCACATTCTCCACTTATTGCAAAGTTCAAAGCAGTTTTGCCCATTTTAAGATTAAAACCCCAATGAATACATACTCAACAGGGATCATATATTCACTTATATCATACAAATATATTATTTTTCCCCACATAACATGCTGGATAATGATTACAAGCTTATAGGCCTGAAATATTTTCTCCCTCCCTTTCTAGGTCATTTTAACTTCAATGGCAAGTCTGAGACTTAAGTGTTTGCTTCAGGTTGCAAAGAAAAGTGCTTGCCTCAAAGACACTGGGAGGGAAAACCATCCATCAATAGACTCAGCTTCACTAGGGGAATTTTCAACGCAAGTCTGATGCTAAACACTGAACATTTAACACGCCTCTGCAAATGTAACTTATGGAACCTATTTGCTGATATATAACACAAGATACAGTTAAACTCCCACTAGACTGATGATATAAGACGTGGTGAAACGAGGCCAGGAAAAGACATTTCCTACACCAAAAAAAAAAAAAAAAAAAATCCACTTCGTCTCCAGATGCAACACTTCCCACACTACAGGCACATATGGTCCGGAACATGGTTTTTATTACTACGACAAATCTCAAACTTAAGATTTTCAGCCGTCTTCAATTTAATTTGATCGGGCTTGGACGATTTCATCTAAAGCTTTCCAGATCTTTCAATCTAGTCAAACACGATAAGTGCATGTAACGCTAGGCTGGGACTCGACGCGTACAATGAAACGCCACGTTGACCCCTTAGATACAGAGCCCTCCTTACAAACAAACAATGGGCGGCAAATCTTAAAAAAAAAAAAAAAAAAAAAAAAAAAAAGTGTATTGCGATATTCTATTTTATCAGTTTTTAACAAGATTTAACAAATCTAATTAGCTATCGTAAAGTTGTATAAAACACGTCATTTTAAAGTTCACACTTTCGGTTAAACCCAATCCAGTACGCGGCTCACGGAGAGCTCGAATGAGCAGAAATGGGAATGCTGCCCGGGGGATGACGGGGGGTAAAACTCTACAGGATTACAGCTTTCGATCGAACACAATGGAGAAGGATGCAAAGAACTGATACCATCCACGAAAAGTTGAGTTTGTCTCTCCGGAAAACCAATAACTACACGCCGAAAATGGCTTCGGCAGCACGTGCCTGGCTCGAGCTAAGTACACGAACCCCCTAGCGCGCTGAAATAAGACTTTGTAACGGTCGCCCTCTGTCCCACGAGCAACTACAGTCGATTCCCACAGTTTCCCTCCAAATAAAACTGCTATTTATCTACATCCGAAAAGTCACTCGGTTAGGTGTTAATGTATCCCTCCTTCGTTTTCACAAACGGCTTTACCTGCTGATATAAGTTTCATGGCGTGCGTGAACGACGCGTCCAGACTGTCTCGTTCCGCCAGCAGCTGCGGGAGGTATTTGTTCTCGTTCTCCATGTTGAGTTTGTAAGTTAATGAAGATTTATACACCAAACGTCCGACAGTGAAACTATTTCAGTATCCACTTCCTGCAAAAGGTAATACGAACACACGCGTGACTGCTGCTGCTGTAGACCGTGCTGTAACTGTGGTGAGTCTCAATGGCTCCTGTTCTCCGGCGTGCGGTTGGAAACAGATGAACAAAAGCTTGAGACGAGCTCAAATGACTTGAGCGAGCGGAAATTACGTCACGAAAACTAGACCTATGGGACCGCCCACTTTGATGTGAAAGTTTTTGGATTGTCTATTCAAAATTGAATTTGCTTCGGGGAGAGGCTGTCCGTCCTATTCATTAATTCACACACATACTCACACAATAATAATAATATAAAATATATGAAATTACATAAGTACATTATTAAATATATGAAATCACACATTAGTGCTGAACTGGTCATACTAAAATGATCTGTGTTCTTCCATTAAATGTAAGACGGTTATGCATGAATTAATATGCTGTCTGGTTTTTGAAGACATCCACAAAGGTTTTGCATAAGCTTCTGGGCTCATCTAAGTGGTAAGTTATGAAGGAATAGCGCGCACCACATAATGTAATGTTTGCTGCCCCCCTCTGGATAAAAATGGAAAATGAATTACATTCAGGGGTTGGTGGTGAAAAATTTGGACACAATTGATATGGCAAAATTGTAAACATGACCAGTTTGCTTGTCCATTGAACTATAAATTACAATATAGCAATAATTTATTATAATATAGTAATGATTATAGTATAGTAATGATTTACATGCTTATTAATTCATTACAGTTACAAGACGATCTTGGCACAGTATATCACATTTTGAATTCATGCAGTTATACTATTATCATTTTATAGGCATCCTTCATTTAAACTCAAATGTGCTTGTTTTCCTTCATCGCTTGTGCTTCTCTCTTCTACTGTAAACACAGCTTCTCTCTGCCAGTGCTGGTGAGCGGTGAGGTCAGCCGTGGCTCAGCATTGCTAGGAGGCCAGTGAAGCCTTTTTGTCCAGTGAAAGCTTTCAGAACTGTCACACCTGCTTAGGCCTTTAGCACCACTACCACCACCCTCCGCTCCCCTTTCCCCTCAGCCTCGCTCAAGGTTAACACACTCTGTTTGTGCATGTCAGACTATTCAAACTCATAAAGAAGTGGCTGCTGACTGCTGTGGCCTTTGAGCTTGGCTTGGCTAGCATATATTTCTCTCTTTTTTGAGCTGCTTTATCACTCTCCTTCTCTATATTTTCCAGGGTCACCGTTTAAATTCACAGGGACCCATGCAGGACAAAATATGTATAGGTGAACCAACCCACTGAGTAGATTTATTTAATATGTTTATTTCCCTGATGTTTCTGTCACATCTTTTTATTTAAAAAGCTTTTGAAGAAAACCAAATGAGTTGTTTTATAATCATATTTCAGCATCTTGTTCCCTTAAAAAAAAAAAAAAAAATTATCTTCTCAGCACCTGTTAGCAGGAAACTTGTGACAAAACATCCTGTGACCTGAGGCAAACACTTTCTTTTCTTCTGCTAGTGTAGCAACACATTTAACAAACCTCTTCTGCTCTACTAATAACTGACAAATGACGCATCAGTTATGTTAACTTTCAAAAACCAGTTTTAATTTTAGTTACTGAAATCTATAGAGAACACACCTTTTAATACCATATACAGTGGTAACACTTTAGAATACGTTTCTCATTACTACACAGGAAGAAAAAAATTAGTGACACAATTGTTACATTTTCAGTTTGTTTTTTGCTTGTGTTTGATATGTTCCTTTGTTGAGTTTCCCGCCACTCCTTTGTTTCCATGGTCACTGTCATTAAGAGTTTGTTTGTTTCATCTGTGTATGATTAATTATCTCATTTCAGTTTGTTACTTAAGCTGCACCACTAGTAATGACTCAAATAGTGTCAAATCCTTCAGAAGGAATTATTCATTTATTTGGAACAATATTTTAAAGTGAAAAGCATGACAACTCCCTAGTAATGTAAGCTATAAATAAGGGAATATAATTTCTCATTAGTTTTCTGAGAGGTTTGGAAAAAAAAAAAAATAATGAACTATGCATTCGTTTATCAGAGTTTCATGATAGTTGATAGCAGTGTTGGGGAAAGTTACTTTTAAAAGTAACAATATTGCATCACTCCCTTAAAAAGTAACTAATTGTGTTACTTTTTATAGAAAGTAATGCATTACTTTTTTTTTTTTTTTTTTACCTGGGCTGGGCTTGCTTGTTTGTTTGTTTTTTAATAAAAAAAAAAGTTGGCAAATGTAAAAGGTCTTTCACACCAAAAGTGAAATGATTAAGCCTCAGGCTGGGAAATGCATATTTACACCTGTACAGTAGAGGGCGCAGCTCAAACAAACTTTTCAACTGTGCTGCCATTCTGTATTAAAAACGAGATTGCATCACTGTTTTTATTCATTTTGAGGAATACCGAATGTTTTCGTGCAAGGTTAGTAAATGCTTGTTCACTTTTAGTCTAGAACTACAATAACCATCATGTTTACACAGCGCACACAACACCTCTGCACTTTATTTCTCTCAACATGGGGACAGGAGAATAAATGTGAAAAACTAACTTGCATTACTTATTTGAAAAAGTCACTTAGATATTTTGTTGTAAATTGGAAAAGTAATGCATTACTTTAGTTACTTGAAAAAGTAATCTGATTACATAACTCATGTTACTTGTAATGCATTACCTCCAATACTGCATCTTACGCACAATTTTTCTCAACATGTCAGCCAATAATGGGAAAACAAAGTAACTTGCCTTACTTATTTTCTAAAAAAGTATAACTCATAGATTTTGCTGTGAATTTAAAAGTAATGTGTTACTTTACTAGTTACTTGAAAAAAGTAATCTGATTATGTAACTCTCATTACTTGTAATGTTACCCCCAACGCTGGTTAGATTGTTACTATTGTGTTGCTCATTTATTCCTGTGTAGTTATTCATTAATGACAGTACTGTAACATATCTAGTATATCAAGCAATATGAGAAAAGCTCCCATGGATTTATTAACTGCTGTGGTATTGTTTTCCTGGAAGCACTTATGTTAGAGCTGCACATCAGGCTCTGACTTCACATTGTGAAGCCGATGAATAGCCATTTCAAGCCAATTTAGAGGGCAGATCTCGGTAAGGAATTGTTGCACTTATTTCTCCCAATGACCTGACATCCCAGATGAAGGTCATTCATCATATTAATCTCTCTCTGTATCCCTTTTTTCTCTCTCAGAATGAATGTCTTAATATATGAAAGACAGATGTGTGCATAAAACTGAGAAAGCTTCTCAAGGGTTTGTTGAAGTAAAAACGAAGATTTAAAAATAACTTCAAACCATGCAATCAGTTTGACCCAAAGGGAAGCTGAATAATGGATTTTTTAAAAAAGAAAATAAGTTAAAATTAGTACTCCGATGTGTTTGATGTGAAATAACTACAGAGTGCTACTTTGAAAAGGGCCTGTAACACACTTCTCCACATGTCACAGCTTCACAGGAGCTCAGATAATTAATCAGCACAGGGTTTGATTCCCTTTAACCTGCTTAAGGGCCCTAGGCTAGATCTGTTTCTTGAGAAACCAAAAAAAGCACAAGATACACTAATGATGCTGGAATAATCACTTCAAGCGAACAACATTTTCAAAGCCTTTCCACGCAAGCACAAACACGTACGCACTGGCTGAGAGTGAAATGCCACGTGTAATGTGCTTTTCCCGCTCTCTCTTTGATCAGTTTCGATATAGATAGTGTGCAAGTGTGGTTCTGTAGTCTTTATCCGCTGCACATTTGAGCTCTGGTGTCACCAACAGACCTGTAATGATAAAGAGAGATCTGAAAAAAATACAGATGTAGCCTACTCTACAGGTTCAGAGCCTGAATTTGCAGTTTCCTTATAATGATCCTGACTGCAAGGACGTCTTGCTAATGGTTTGTGATTTCTAAGTTTGGTATCTGTGGTACATAAGTTTAAACGAACACTGGGAGTATTGAGCTGAACTTGCATCAGATCATCTGAGGTTCAGGAAAATAAATGGCTGTTTTTGAAAAGAAAGCTGCTAGAGATGAGTACTAAATTATAAAAGATGGTGTCATAAAATTATAATGAGCAAATAGAGAGTAGTGATAAATGGCATCTGTGAGAGCCTCATAATGATTTCAAATCACCATAGTTTGTAAGTTCGCTTCTTGTTCAAGTTAGAGGGACTTTCAAGGATATCCGAGCAATGCAAAGCAAAGCAAGGAATAATAAAAATAGACAGTCTAGACTGCTACAGTCTCAACATCAATGCAATTACAGAGAGAGAATACATACTACCATTCAAAGCATTTATTTGACCAAAAACGCAGTACATATAATATAGTGAAATATTATATCACAATTTAAAATTGTTTTCTATTTTAATATATTTTAAAATGTCATATGTGATGTAAAGGCTGAATTTTCAGCATCATTACTCCAGTCTTACTCTAGTGTCACATGATCCTTCAGAAATCATTGTAATATGCTGATTTGCTGCTCAAGAAACATTTCTTATTATTATCAATGTTGAAAACAGTTGTGCTGCTTAATATTTTTGTGGAAACCCTGATGCATTTTTTCAGGACTCTGATGAAAGTTCAAAAGAACAGCATTTGAACAGCATTGAAATAAAAACTTTTTTGGGTAACTTTATAAATGCCATTACTGGCACTTTTGATCAATTTAATGCATCCTTAATGAATAAAAGTATTAATTTAATTAAAAAAAAAAAAAAAATCTAACAGACCCTAAAGCCCAAAGTATACTTCACTTTTTACGCGTACGCAAGGGTCAGCATTGTGCGCGTGACGCGAATTTCGTCATCAGAAGAGTACGCGCACCGCCGGTTTTTTTTTTTTTTTTTTTTTGCAATAATTAGTTTATCCACAAGGTGGACAGGTGTCCTGAGTGTGTCGATTCACAAAGTAGTCAAATGCTGCATAAACAGAACAAACCGGAGCTCATGCAAACTACAGCGACAATGAAGGCCTACATAAACGAGAGATTGTGAGAAGAGGTTAGAAAGTACCCACATTTGTACAACTCTAGCATGAAAGAATACAAAGTTATTCACACTGGTTGTAACTCGTGGCGAGAGATTGCTCAAAACTGCGCATGCGTCGAACGCCTGTGTACGCGTACGAGTAAAACGAAGTATACTTTGCAAGGCTGTGCGTTCGACTGCGTACACGTAAATAAACGTAAGTATACCCAGGGCTTTAATTTCATATATACTCTTACTGTATGTCAGTAATTCTAAAACTATATAATAATTATCTAGTCTTCTCTGGTTTATATAAGCAGACTCATACATTGAATGATTAACTGTGAAGGTTTAATTGTTTAAGCTCCTCTTTATCTAAAAGTATCTACACATCATGTCCTCAAAATTTCAAGCCTGATGGACATCGTGTCAAAGTCATTACAGAGACATGATGTGTGAACATTCTTACTTCAAGTTGTTTGATTGGCTTGATTGAAACGTTATAAGTCTACTCAAGTGACTTTGACTGTCTAACTCTAACTGGATCAGACAGGCTTGGCCTTTAGTTTGGGTGAACGCTTGTGGCTGAACCACTGTCTTTCTCTTTTACTCTGCTGGTCCACCTGACGCATTCAAAACACACAATGTTGACAAGCAGTTTGAGGGAGCCGCAGGCACGGTTTGCAGTAAATGGCGCACTGCCAACTTTACTTTACGCTCTACACATAAACCGAGCCATATACCTCAAGCCATGATTCAGCTAGCGTATTCCAGAAGCTGAAGCCACATAGCCTCAAATGAACTTCTGAGCAGCCAACCTAATTGGGGTTAATAGCCAGTAATTTCCTTTTCTTCTTACTCAGAATTTGTTCCGTCCTTTAGGTGGCCTCCATGTGGTGTTTGTCATTCATGTCACTCACTGTAGGCCTTCATTGGGAAGTGTGCCAGAGCATTAAAAGACTTTATAATTACTCGTGCATCAAGATTAGCCCATCCAAACAGATTTCTCTTCTCCCTCCTGACTTTAGGCGATCTATATGTATTGAAACCAAGTAGACATTTAAGTATCTGCAAGGTCAGTGACATTAGTTGCACAGTTCCCTTGGGGGAACCTCGAACGCTAAAGGTACTAATTACCGCTCACACGCTGCGCATTTTCAAAGAGCAGACGGTGATAAGATGCGAACAGGCAACGGACCGTGGTGTGTGTGTATTTGCATAATTCAAAAGCTAGGCTGAATATGAGCCTAATGTAAATCATCAACGGCCTACAGTGGAGATTAACCAGAACAGAAAGGAAGGAGAGTACCATGAGTAAACTATGCCACACGTACCAGGCCAGACTGTGTCTGATCCTAATCGCCTGTCAACGAATCAACAAGAGCCCTCAGCACTTGACAGCAAGACCTTGAGTGTGGTTATCACCCTCGAGTCCCGTCTCAATGTCAGGCCGACCGTGTTCGCGAGCACATATGCACACCCCCGCACTCAGTGCCTGCCAAAGACACAAACACTTCGAGGATAGAGGGTGTAAATGACCTTTTAGAGCACAGGGTTGAAAGACAGCAAAGAGCAAAGTGGAATATCAAATCATGTAGTCACTTCGCATTCATTGTCCATATTGCCCATATGGCAATATGTGTATATACATATATTTTTTTAAATATATATCAAAATATTGGTTTTTTTTTATTGTTTTTTTCCTTTAATTTATTTTATTATTATTTTATTTATTTATTTATTACATGTATCTGTTTTTATATTCGGTTGGAGGTTGATATATGTAGGCATTATGCTTGCTTCTTCTACTTACAATTGCTATCTGAATTAATGGACAATATGGATGGATTGTTAAATGTAATTTATAGGCTACCGTAAAAATCAATAAAAAAGCTTTGAAAGAAATATATATCAAAAACTAGCTTCTAAATATATTTATTTAGACAAAACTAGCTTCAAAATATATTTATTTACATAAGTATATTTTTTATAATATCATTTTAATCTACATTTGCTACCATTCAAAGGTTTGGGTTCTGTTTTTTGAAAGAGTTTAATATTTTTATTCAGCAAGGTTGCATTTATTGATCAAAAATAACAGTAAAGACATTTATAATGTTACTAAACATGTAAACATTTCAAATAAATGCTGTTCTTTTGAACAGAATCCAGAAAAAAAATCACGGTTTTAAACAAAAATATTAAGCAGCACAGCCATTTTCAACACTGATAATAATAAAAAAATGTTTCTTGAGTAGCAAATCAGCATATTAGAATGATTTCTGGAGGATCATGTAATTACAATGTAATTACAATTACATTTTAAAATGTGTTGCAATAGAAAATGGTTATTTTAAATTGTAGTAATATTTCACAATAAATCTAAATACTAAATACTGGTTTTGTGTGCATAACAGAGTATCAAAAACATTTTGAAAATCTTACCAACCCCAAACTTTTGAACAGTATATTTATACTTTTTTTTTCTTTTCATTTACTGAAATTATTTTTTTTCACATTGG
Organism: Ctenopharyngodon idella; assembly: GCF_019924925.1. Classification (NCBI taxonomy): domain Eukaryota; kingdom Metazoa; phylum Chordata; class Actinopteri; order Cypriniformes; family Xenocyprididae; genus Ctenopharyngodon; species Ctenopharyngodon idella. The sequence goes on from NC_067238.1 coordinate 22,854,239, forward strand.
AAATGTATTTTCTTGCCCTTTGAAGTATATTTCGTAAAATATATTAAATCTGAAGGTGAAAACAAATGAAGCTGATCTTTTCTGAAGGTTTTTACAAAGCATAAGCTAAAGATTTTTGCACTTTCTAAAGAAAATATGAGCGGGGTTTGCCTGTGCAGAACTTGCCAATACAATTGCCAGGGTCTTGTGGGAGGTATAGGGCATTGATTGGTGGTTGCTAGGGTGTTATGGGTGGTTGCTAGGTGGTTTCCTCACAAAATCCCTCCCATATGTTTCTGTGAATACGATCCATTTTATCCTCTGAGAGCCGAAAATCCAAGTAAAGTACTTTGAAAGGAGCACACGTCTCCTCTTTTCAACAAACTATATATATATTTGAGATTCCATTCAGGTTTGAAGCACAAACAGTGCAAGACGAATTACACATCAAAGTTTAATACTTTTGGTCAGAGGTTTGTTCAAATCCCTGACCCTAAGCATTAGCAAGCACCCGTAATAATATTGTTTACTGATACATTTTTCAGCTATCACTGACTGTAATATTGATGTGAATCTTCTAACTCTTCTTCCTTCACTCTAATGTCAAGTCAAAAGCAATGTTGGCGTATGAGGGAAAGGGAGGTCGAGGGTGAGCTTTTAAGACTCCAGACTGTGTTGCTCATTGTAAATGGATGGTGCCTTGCCTTCTGAAAGCTTTTGAAGTCTTCTCTTGATATAACAGGTCTGTAAAAAAAATCTGTGTGGCCGTGACATAAGTGAAAGAATGTGCCGCCAGGGGACTTCTGAGAGCGTTAATGTACCATCACCAGATTTAAAAAAAAGCCAACAGGACCCCGAAGAGATGGAGTGGGGCACATCCCATAGATTTCTCACTCATTCAGTAGTAATAGGAGTTTTATTTCAAATGTGCTTGCAGTGCATGTCATCAAAAAAGCATGAATAAAGTGCACAGAAAAGCAAAAGTATTAAGAGATAATCCTTTATCTTCTTGTAAACATCAGGGGGCTCAGATCTGTCAATGGGGTCTTATTTCAGGACAAAGATTATGAATCATGATATTTGTAATCTTTTAAAATACTCTTTAACTGCTGGAAATTGCTTTATTGGCAGAGTCAGTTCTGTTCATTTGTTCACTTTAATTTAGTCAGTCTAGATTACTGAATATGTGATCTTGGGTGACAGCGCTATTGAATAGTGAAATTTTTCAATTTAATTTGAAATAGAAATCTTTTAGAACATTTTTGGTATGTGCATCCCATGAAAGACATCATTTTATATGTTGTAAGATGGGCAGAATAACTTTTAGGCTTTAATCTTGCCTAGTTGCTGAACAAGCTCTCTTCCTCTGTTGCCTTGAAGGCAATAAAATAGTGGCCATTTCCAAGGATTATGCTATGATTTTCTGTTAGAGCCAGCAGTGTGGACAAGATTTTGACAGATTCAGGGCGGTTAGTGTGATTTCTTTTTACCGCACCCCTTTATAGTGGCTAAAATAGGACACGCTGAATAAGTACGGGTGCCAAATCTAGAACTTATCACCCTCTCAAGGGCAAACCAGCAACTAACGTTCTCCGCAATCATCGCACTTTCATATTGAGCTCAGAAAACAGAGGCATTTTATCACTTTTTTTTTTCTCTGTGATCAAATATGAGACACATATATCAGCAGAACTGAAGAAATAAAAAGGTGATAATGAGTTCACAACAGCAGCATCACAATCAGGCAGCTGAGATATTGTGACATCTGCACTGTCTGGCGAATCTTAAAGAGATTATCCACTGCTTTTAACCTCATTAAGAACATATTAATCATCTTTTAGATGTGTGCCATTTAAAAACTAAAGTGATTGGCAGTGGTTATCTTGATTGGATGACCTCTCGTAAAAGTCCCATTCAGAACATGACTGAAAGGTCAAGAGCAGCTGTCATGACAATATTTATGCCATATAGACTGTAATAATACAATCAAATAAATGTGAATATGTAATTTGTATTTGTTTAACTAACTGGTTGTTTTATATATAAAAAAAAAAATCGTGGTACTCAGGACATCTTCAATAACAGATGACTTATGCTGAGATAATGCTGCCACCTAGTGGTCAATAGATTAAAATACTGTTGACATATTGTGCAGTTTGTTTGTTTTCTGTCATTATTTTTCTATTTTCACCACCATGACTGAACTTTTGGAATACACACGTTGCTCCCAGAATCCTACTTTCACCTCCTTCCACATGATCAATTTCATTCCCACAAATTCATTCTTTCCTTTCAGCAAAAACAAGCACTTCAGAAGCCCTTCTAATCCCATACACTTTGACTGTGTAAGTGCCCCAGGGGCCCTTGAGATTTTAACACAGCCTGCTTCTGTTCTCTCACTGCAGGTCAGCTTTACTCTGATCTTATTATCTCTGTGCCTCAGGAAAAGTTGTATATCTTGACTGGAGCAGACATCTGCCCTCTAGTGACTGAAAACGTGTGTCTTGTAGTACATCGATTAAAGAGGAATTTCAGATCAGAGCATCGGTAAAGATTTAGTCCACTTTTTTAACTTTAGTTAGTGTGTAATTTTGCTGTTTGAGCATCAACAACAACATCTGCAAATTTACAACGCTCAAAGTTCAATGCAAAGGGAGATATTTACTTTTAAAGAATTCTCTGTTTAAGGACTATAACAAACGGCTGGTAGGGACATCAACAAGCTTCTTCATGGGTTAGTGACATCAAATGTACATAAACCCTGCCCCCGAGAACACACAACAAAGGGGGTGAGGCCATGTTGGACTGCTTTAGAGAAGAGGAAGATTTGTCGTTACCATGCCGTTATTTTACCCAGGACTGCTTCACAAACGAGGGTCAGTTCAACACTGGATTTGCAGAAAAGATTAACATGACGGCACATGCTAGTCGATGAGTTGAATCGACTCCACAGCAACTACATAAATTTATCCACTAACCATTCAGAAACGTCCAGTTGCATTCTAAAAGTTGTAACTTCTTCCTGAGTCTCTCCATCAGTGTCCGACTCCGGTTTGAACAATGAAAGGTTGAACACCGTTACTGACAATCGTCATTTTGGCTGCGTGAGATTCTCCGGCTTTGTTGTTGTTGAGCAACTGAAGCGTGAGCTGTTATAGCTTCACCTTCTTCTGGAAAGCAGGCCAGGATCAGCAGCTCATTTGCATTTAAAGGGACACAGACAAAAATGGCATGATTTTGCTCACACCCAAATAGGGGTAAATTTGGCAAGCTATAATAAATGATCTGTGGGTATTTTGATCTGAAACTTCACAGACACATTCTGGGGACACCAGAGACTTATATTACATCTTGTACCCTTGTACCCTTTAAAGTCACAATGAAATCAAAATTGACAAAATTCTTGTTTTGTTTTTTTGTTTTTTGTTTTTATGGAATATTGCAGTATTTATTATGAATGATTTATCCGTGAATATTCAGTTTATATTTATTTTTTTTTTTTTTTAATTCATGTGCCCTTATAATCTTTAATCACAATAAATTCCCCTCCCTCTCTTCTCTGATGACGTGTTCACTGGCACGAGGGCGGGACAACCTGTCACTCACATGAGGTCACAACAATAGCAAACCACAACAATCCAGTCAATTCCTGATAGACAAAATCAAGTCCTGTCCTACATTGTGTCTTGTTCGAGAAGCTGTTTCACTTGGATATACTGTATGTAAACTTCCGTTTCATGCCAACTTTAATTACAGAGATCTATATAGATGTGAAATCTAAAACTAAATCTTAATCTCAATTTAGAGTTAAAAATTTAGTATACACATTTATGCCCTGGGATGTGATTATAAATTTATATAATGCATTGTATTATTACTGTAAGTTAACTAGGCTAATGCATGCTACATTATTTAGGATCTAAAATATTTTATATCAGAGATCAGGGCTAGATGTCACATGATGATGGTATGCAGCAATACGTTTCGGAATCAAAAATCCAATTAAACAAAAAATATGTGTTTTTCTCTATAGGTTTTGTATGAATATCTAGTTAAAAACCTCTTTAATTAGGATAATTTAATTATTCTAAAAAGTATAATTACAGTTTCAAAATTGTTTTAGATGTGTGGTAAACAAGTGAACATAAAATTACACTGGCATATTCAGACAAGAATCTTACCTTTTATGTGTTGTTGTTTCAAATTTTTTGTGTTTCATTATTGTTTTACAGTTTAACCCTCTATGGTGTATCATCATTTATAAATGTTGCAGATAATGGGCACCCTGACTGGTCTGTGGCTATGCAGCTCCATACGCAACAAACTGTGATGCACTGTGTATTCTGACACCTTTCTATCAGAACCAGCATTAACTTCTTGAGCAATTTGAGCTAGCTCGTCTGTTGGATCGGACCACAAGGGCTAGCCTTCGCTCCCCACGTGCATCAGTGAGCTGGCTGGCCATGACCCTGTCGCCGGTTTACCACTGTTCCTTCCTTGAACCACTTTTGATAGATACTGACCTCTGCAGACCAGGAACACCCCACAAGAGCTGCAGTTTTGGAGATGCTCTGACCCAGTCATCTAGCCATCACAATTTGGCCCTTGTCAAACTCGCTCAAATCCTTACGCTTGCCCATTTTTTCATTTCATAATTAGTCCCAGTAGAAGTAAGTCAGCTTGTGCTCATTTAACTGTAACTGTATTAACTGTATACTGCTGTATATTATACTGTACAGTAATTAATTAAATAAAATAAGAATGGAAGACTGTGAAACCTATAAAAAAAAACCTTTGTTTTATTTCAAGACAAGCTATATGAATAACAAATAACAGATGCATAAACTGGAAGATGTACAGTGTGTGTGAGTGTGTGTGTGTGTGTGTGTGTGTGTGTGTGAAATATCATCTGGCCCCATTTGCTGCAGTCAGTACATTAGATATAGTATAGGCCTACACCATAAAAATATACAGCTTTTGACAACAGTTTTGACAATGTATGTCCAGATGTTTTTCATCGTACACTTCTTAAGGCTTATTGTTATCTTGGAGAATAAATGCTTCTCCTCGCAACTGTTACTAAGGGGAGGCGGGAATAAGTGCAAACCACCTCTTGTCAATGAGTCATTATTCAGGAAAAAACTGACCAATCAATTTTACCGCGGCACGGCCAGTTCCGCCTACTTAAATGGTTGCCATGTCGGAGTAAAGCCCTCATTGAAATGTAAAAAAAAAAAATAATAATAAAAAAAAAATTCTGTCTTTATTTATTTATTTATTTATTTATTTTTTAGAATAAAAATTCATACAACTTGTTATTGTATCTGACTCATTGGTAAGTTACTGTTTTTTATAGGTTGGTATAGTGTGTCAAGCCACAATAAACAAAGGCAAACAAACATATAATTAACTCTTTTTTATTAATTTGCATCTGTAGTTAAAATATAAATTATAATTAGGCCTATATATTATATAAGTTTAATTACATAAGTGCAGTTTGTTAGTCCAGGCCAGGGTAGTCCGGGCAATCCCAGATTTGTAAAAAAATATTTAAAAAAAGAATAGAAAAGAACAACTTAATTTGCTTAACGACTCTTTTTGGTGTTTTTAAAATATTTATTTATTTATTACATTTGCAGTCAAAATCCACGAGGCTAAAAAGCAGCACTGAGCAGCCAACGTTCATCCTAAAGAAGGGGTTGGATTTTATTTGGTGGGATCTGGCAACCTCTCACGCATCAGCGTTCACTGTGAATTGGACTGAACCACACGCGTATTTTCTCCTTGTTCAACTACAATTTCTTCTCTTAAATTGTTCGATTTGCTTGTCATGTAACTGAAATTTCCAGAGACGGAAATTTACACAGGCAAAAGCTTTTGTCCGGAAAAAAACACATTCAAGATGGGTTGCGCTGGATTCACCTGCTCCAAGAATTCCCTGTGCGCGCTCAACATCCTCTATGTTGTGAGTAACCAACGCATGAATGGAAGCAACCATATGGAACATCTTTATGAGCCTTTATTGTAACATTTGCACATGTGTTTTATAAATGCTCATACAAGAGGTGTTTCTGTGCGGCTGTATTACAGTTCTCGGTGTCTCAGGACTCATGTGAATTATTTAGAGAGATTCTTTGTGTGGAATGAGGCCGATGAGCGGTTCTGGTTTCACGCACAGCCTGTAGAATAACATCCCGGTTTCCTCGCAGCTCGTCTGTTTTGGCAAAGTCACATCCTGCTTTTGTTCTACTTATGCAGATTTCCTGCTTCATTAGTCTGGAGCTGATATTGTGGTGCTGATACCGCTTACATTAGATTGGAAAGAAAACATTATAATCAGCTGTGATCTTTCACTTGTTACTTAGGTGGAAGCAGAAGCTCAGGGGTCATTTCTCATTGTCGGCCAATGATAGCAAGGAATCATTTGTGCTTTTGAGAAAGGAATAAGCTTTTGTATAGCCTAAACATTTTGTGTTATGATGTGACTGCTCGCGTTTTATTGCTCAAGTGACATCACAGCTGTTTTTGGGGCATTCTAAGCAAACGGTGCCATTTGCCTGCCATTTGTTTTCCCATGAATCATCACTGACAGAATTAACTGAGAATCAAACTGAGTCACATTATTTGAAAAATTTAACTTTGTTCAGTATGTAATGCAATCACTTTTTAGTATTTCCTAGACTATAACTAACATTTGAAGAAGAAAAAAAGATTGCCAGCTGAATGTACTCTCCTTTTGGCAGTCCCATTTTGGCACTGAATTGGGAAAATGTCATATTTAAAATCAAAACATTAAAATTAGAAATAATAATAATATGATGATGTTGTTGATGATGATGACTCAATTATAGTTGTGTTTCAAAAGTGTCTTGTCTTTATCCCTGTTTCCCTCATTAAAGGTGCAATATGTAGGATTTCTGTCCGCTAGAGGTCGCTAGAGGCCTATTCAAAACAAAGGTGTAGCTTGATGATGGCAAGTTTGAGCGTGGAATCTTGGGACATGTGGTCTTCACTTCACAGCTGGTGCAAAAGAATAGGGATAGGACTCGGGAAGAAATCAAGTTCATGGAGGCGATTATTAACGTTACTGTAGTATGAAGCAGAGCAGGACCGAGTGTTGTGGGAGCTGAACGAGGCCACTGGAGCGATTGCGCAACACACGCCTCACGAGCAGCGTAACTTTTATTATGTCACAGTCGCCGGCGCCGCTTCCGCTTTTCCGGTCATGAGTATGAGGTAACGCAGCTCTGTTGATCCTATTAGATACATTTGAGAGTGTTGAAAATGATGTTTATAACATTACTCTGTGCGTTCGCTCGGCGGCTGCTGTGAGACACTTCTTTGAGACACACTGCAGTAAGATCGATTTTAGAATATCATATTAAATGCTGGATGGGCTGTGTTGATAAATGGCATGCAATTAATTTATAAAACATATTGTATGATGGAGAAAATTCTGTATTACTGTTACTAAAAATAAAGCTGCATCTGATTATGCTATGTTAGCTACTTGACAAAACAATGTTTTTCTCTGAGGCATGGTAAAGCATGGTACTCGCCAAAAATCAAGAAAATTAGATTTAAACAAAAAGACTAAACGTGTTGAGCTATATAACAACAATTAGTTTTCTGTCTATAAACATAACAGAACAGTTGTTCCCTTGCTTATTAAAACATGTAATATATTAAAGCGTCTTTGGTGTTTCCGTGGTTTTTACTAAATAAAACCGAAAATCGAGGGTAACGCGGGTATGACGCAATTGACAGGCGACTCCTCACACGTCCCGGAGCCTTGGTTAAAATTGCAATTTTCTCATGATTTACAAATAGATGGAAACATTTGGGATATTGTAAGTACTCAAGTGAACAAAATATATAACACTGGCCTAGTGGTTTTTGGGTATTTTACTGCAAAAATCTTACGTGTTGCACCTTTAATGATTAATCTCCTTCCTCACCAGTGTTATTTTAGTATTATTTATATAGCTTTTTTTAATATTTTGAATTAGCTTTCATTTTTATTTTTTCAGATTTCATTTCAGTTTAAGTTTTAGTAATTTTGTTATGTGCGTTTGACATTTTTGTTAGTTTTTGTATTTTAATATTTGTTTAGCTTTATATTTATTTCAGTTTTAGTATTTCTAGTTACTTCAAACTTAAACTTATTTATTTTAAGTAGTTGTCAAGGCAACATTTTAATTTTTGTAAAAGTTTTTCATCTAATATTTTATTTTAAGCTATTTCAGTTAATGAAAACATTTTTTAGTTCTAATTTTACATTTACAATTCCACAATAACACTACTATTCCTCCACTTCAGATGGTGAGCTTGCTGATGATTGGCATCGCTGCCTGGGGGAAGTGTTTTGGGCTGGTTTCGAGCTTCCAGGTGGTGGGTGGCATCATTGGAGTGGGGGTCTTCCTCTTCTTTGTTGCCCTTGCTGGACTTATTGGTGCCATGAAGCACCACCAGGTTCTGCTGTTCTTTGTATCCTTTACTTTGATCATCCATAGATCGTGTACTGCTACTATACTTTGTTCACTGTTTAGACATTGCTGAGTATTTATGTCAAGCAGAATGAATAAATCATTTTAACTGTACTGTGCAATAATTATGTTAGGGGCTGGAAGTTTGTGGCTGCATCCAAAATCGCATACTCTCTTACTTAGTTATTTTGAATAAGTAATTACATTGCAACCTCTAAAAACATATGTAGAATGTAATCCAGATGCACTACATTAGCCATATTGTCATTATCATGTGACTATTCACAAATCCTCTCCTGTGACCTCATGGGATATTAAACTGTCTATGTATGCACACTTCAGAATCTTGCCAGAAGTAGTAGGTCATCCAGGTACTTTTTTTTCTACTGTGACTATACATATTTTCAGTGGCCTCATGCAAACAAACTATAATGTGTGTCAGGTCTTTGCATTTCATTACATGATGTGCTCTTTTTTTCTACATTGCTTTTGGAAATGAGACAGGATTATGATCTGCTCATGTAATGCATTTCACTCTGTGTCCATAGAGTGGTGCAGTTAACATGACAAATGAGAGTGCACATCAGTGTACTACTTGTAATGTAAAAGAGTCTCTTAAACAAAATGAAATGAACTAATCCTGAGATGAATTTGGGTCATTACACTCTGATACTCAGCGAGGAAGGATTGCATGATTATCAGTAGTCTGTTAAAGGAAACTATTTCAGTATATTACATTTCTTTCTTACTCAATAAAACATAAAATAAACCGTTCTGTTTAAAGCATAGTTTACAGTGTAATGCAATTCTGTATGTCATTGACATTTATTATTGGATTCCAAGAGAAAATAACCACCAACCACCAAATGTGCCTAAATTCATATTATGTCTTGTTGAATCTTTTGTTTTTATTTAAAGTCTAAAATATTTAATACAGAACTTCTGAATTTTACTGCAGATGGTGGTAGACTTGATGTTAACAGAGAATAGAATAGGATTTATATCATATTCTTTTTATATATATATATATATAAGAATATGCTATAGAGGTCGCTAGAGGCCTATTCAAAACAAAGGCATAGCTTTCATGACGCCAAGTTTGAACGTGGAATCTTGGGACATGTGGTCTTCACTTCACAGCCGGTGCAAAAGAATATGGATAGGACTCGGGAAGAATATGCTATTATATCAATGGCATATTGATATAATATCAATATATAATAGCATATTCTTCCCGAGTCCTATCCCTGAAGAATATATAATATATAATATTCTTCAGTGATTTTACTCTGAATATTTCTGCATTGTATTTTGTATTTTAATCCTTAATTCATTGACAATAGTACATGATCATCCTGTTCCTGGTGTTTGTAGTTCAGTTTTCGGTGTCTAGTGCTTGTCTGGCTATCAATGAGGAGCAGCAGGTAAGATTAATCACTGTACTTCAATATATATACTTGCATAAATCCACTTTGGTGGTCTATAGTCTTTGGAAATGTGCTACAAATATAAATAATTTTGACAGAATTCAAAATTATTCAGTAAGAATGCATTAAATTGATCAAAAGTGACTGAATAAATGTTTTTTATAATGTTACAAAAGATTTCCATTTTAAATAAATGCTGATCTTTTAAACTTTGTATTCTTGAAAGAGTCCTGGGAAAAATGTATCACGGTTTCCACAAAAATATTAAAGGGATAGTTCACCCAAAAATTTTGTCATAACTTACTCACCCTTATGTTGTTCCAAACCTGTATGAGTTTCTTTCTTTTGTTGAACACAAAAGAAGATATTTTAAAGAATGTTGGTAACCAGACAGTTGATGGCATCCATTGACTTCCATAGTATTTTCTTTTTCCTACTATGGAAGTCAATGGGTGCCGTCAACTGTCTGGTTACCAACATTCTTCAAAATATCTTCTTTGGTGGTCATACAGGTTTGACACAGCATGAGGGTGAGTAAATGATGACAAAATGTTCATTTTTGGGTGAACTATCCCTTTAAGAAGCACAACTTGCATAATAAACATGGATAATAATAATAATATTCTTGAGCAGCAAATCAGTATATTAGAAAGATTTCCGAAGGATCATGTGACACTGAAGACTGGAGTAAAATTCAGCTTTGCATTAACTGGAATAAATTACATTTTCAATAATATTCAAATAGAAAAGTTATTTTAAATAGTAATAATATTTCACAATATTAGTGTTTTCACTGTATTTTTGATCAAATAAATGCAGCATTGGTGAACATAAGAGACTTCTTTAAAAAACGTGAACAAACAAACTTTGATGCATGTAAATGGGGGTCTTTTTTCTTTTTTTCTTTTTTTTTTTAATTGTTTATTCCATTTTGTGTTTTTTTCTTATAAGTTGTCATGTGTTTCATATCTGTGTGTAGAATCATCTTCTGGAGGTGGGCTGGAACAACTCTCTGACCACTCAGAGGGACGTGGAGAAGAGTCTGAACTGCTGTGGTTTCTCTCACATGGACATCAATGGAAGCTGTGCTGCTGTAATTTCCTCTGATACACACTCTTCATTGTTCTTTTGTTATGTTGCTGAAGCATCGCACGTACTAAACAATATAAATGACACCTGTGTGGGTGATAATGGCTGTGTTAATCATTTGCATGCTTATTGTGATAGCATAAAGCATCACAAATGTGTGACAAATTAGGCAATTATATTATTTGTTCCAGTATAATAACTCTCTGCTCTTGTCAATGTCTGTTTTGCTTCTGTGCAGCCCTGCTTTCATTACAGCACTTGCACCACATGTGCAGCAAAGATCCAGGAGCATGCCGGCGAGGTGCTGCGCTTCGTCGGAGGGATCGGTCTCTTCTTCAGCTTCACTGAGGTCAGCCTGCTAAACTAACTTCTGCTTTGATCTCTACTTTGAAATTCTTCACTGAGCAAATTAAAGCAAATTAAAGGGGTTCTATTAAAGGGATAGTTTACCCAAAAATGAAACTTCTGCCATCATTTACTCACCCCCATGTTGTTCCAAACCCGTAAGACTTTCGTTCATCTTCGGAACACAAATGAAGATATTTTGAATGAAATCTGAGCGATTTCTGTCCCTCCATTGACAGCTACACAACTACAACTTTGACGCTTCAAAAAGAAATCGTAAAACTAATCCATTTGAAAGGGATAGTTCACCCAAAAATGAAAATTCTGTTATTTACTCCCCCTCAAGTTGTTCCAAACCTGTATAAATTTCTTTGTTCTGCTATACACAAAGGAAAATTTTTGGAAGAATGTTTGTAACCAAGCAGATCTCGCCCCCCATTGACTGTCATAGTATTTTTTTCCTATTATGGTTGTGGTCTACAGCAGAACAAAGAAATTTATACAGGTTTGGAACAACTTGAGGGGGTGTAAATGATGACAGAATTTTTATTTTTGGGTGAACTATCCCTTGAATTGAGCAGTTTTGTCCAAATTTTCTGAAGAGACACAATCACTTTATATGATGAACAGATTTAATTTAGGCTTTTATTCACATATAAACTTTGATCAGCAAACATAAACAGAACCAAACCTGCTTGACGCACAAGAACAAATGTCATGCGGAAGCTCAAACGTGTTCGTAACACACAAGAACAAACCTCATTGGTTCTCCAACGTCAAGCAAACATGCTTGAGCTTCCGTTTACCATATCTGATGTGTGCGTTGATGAATGTTTGTTGAATGTCTTTTTTTTACATTTTATGAAAAAGGTCTGCAAAGTTACCAAGTCCACTCCAAAATGGAGTTATTCTCATTAAGCACTGTTTCTGAACTTCCTGAAACGCCTCGATTGTAGTCTTGAGTTTCTTCTGGGAATATACACATTAAAATATTCCTAATTTAAATAATTCCCACCAAAGGCATACGCAAAAAAGGGTGCGAGGCCTGACTAAGTTGCGTTGGTAGTGTGTTTTCACCATGTCCCACCCCAGATCTAACGCGGTTATGGTAAGGGGCGTGACATTTCCAAAAGACGCTTGAAGTGGTTGACCAATCACAACACAGCCGACCAATCAGAGCACACTGCACTTTTCGGAAGGAGGGGCTTCATAGAAACGGGAACTAAACAGAGTGTTACTGACAGACTGGGAAGATAGGTGCTGCAACAATATAATATATGTGAAAAATATTGTGTTTTTTGAACATTCAAACATTAAATTGTATAGCAGAACCCAAAAAAAAAAACTAAATCAAGAGTTTGTAAAAGAGCATAATATGGCCTCTTTAAAATGTTTGTAATTACACAGCAAAATCCCCAGAGTTATCAGCGTTTGCTTAAGTTGGTCTCTTGACCCTTGACTTTCTATGTTAGATATTTATCTGCAACGATGTATATGTTGTTGTAAAGCAGTGGGGTCAGTGCTTTACAGTGAGCAGATATTAGCTGTTGTTATATGATGATATAGTCATTGTGAGCTTGCCTGATTGCATCCAAAGCAACTGATCATATGTTTTGTCATTTATACATTTTGGTTTTGCATTACCAACCCTGTGAACAGCATGAGAAGAAAGTGTTGCAGCAAACAGATATATTGAATAATTTTAAAACCATGTAGTGCATACAAAATTTTGAACTACTGCATCACTTAGACACACACAGACATCAAGAATCAGCATATGAATCTCAACAATGGTCATAAAAAAACACTTCACGCTACAATGCATGCTGGGTATCACCATAGGACAAAACTCCCATCATGCACTGCAGTATGAATAATTATTGTCACCACTGTTGAGGATTGTATGCTATGTTTTTATGTATAAGCCTGAGCGATAAGAGTTGCTCATTTTTTAGCATTGAAGCGTTACGGTGGCATTTGTTTAATGCAATTTTGCAATAGCCGAATCTCAGTCAAGAAACCAAAGAGAAAGAGCCCTCTTGGCTTTCAAAAAGGAAATTCAAGCAGATCTGCTCCTTTAGTCTTTTGATTCAGCAATGTACAAGTGTTTGTTGTGAAACACTATTGCAATTGCTCAAACACAAACTATTTTATAGACATAAAAGTGTCAAGAGCCCAACTAAAACAAACCCTGACCACCATGATGGTGGCATAATTTTTTGACCAATAAAACATTAACATCTAAACCGCTGTTAATTCTCAATAAGAACTTCTTTAGACATCTGACAGAAATAAAGTCAATCTGGTTAGTAATAAGTGAATCAGATCTTTTAATCAGATCTTGAGAGATTTAATGTCTTTTATCTTCTGTTGATTTCATCTAAGGCTGTGGCTGAAGTCAGTTGTAGTTCTTGTGTTTCTCTTTTCTTCAGTGATTCTGCTTGTTAAGAGCAGGTGTTCATCATTAATGTTCAATCATCACTTAAGTAATTTCTTAATTATCTGATTAACTTTAACTCTGCTTCAGTGTAACTTTAACACTATTTAGAGAGGGACCATATGTACTCTGAGCAGAGTTGATTTAACTCTGGGGATTTTACTGTGTAATAACAAAAAAAAAAGATTGTAAAAATGGTACAGAAAATAAGTTAATTGGTTAACTAACTGTATGTTAACTTACCTTATTCAGAGAATAGAAAAAAAAAAAACATTGCAATTTTACTGTAAAATACTGTAAAATGTATTAAAAAAAAAAGTAAAAATAATGATTTTACAAAATAATTCACACTTGAAATCTGTATAATTTTCAACAAGAACACATGTAAATTATTGTTAAAATGATATATTATTGTATTATTATGGTTATCAGTAAATTTTAGTGTACAAAGTAGTATTTCAACATTTTATCACTTAATGAAATATACAAGTTAAAAGATATACAGTTACCAATATGCCATCCCATAACACCTGAAACATTGTTTTACAGAAAATTTCTAGCAACCACAGCTGCCAGTTTTTTTTAACTGTACATTTAACAGAATATTTTTACAGTGTATTTATGTTTTTCCTCCTGTCATTCTGGTTATTTCAGATCCTGGGTGTTTGGCTGACATATAGGTACAGAAACCAAAAGGACCCACGGGCGAATCCAAGCGCCTTCCTGTAGGTTCGAATCTTATTATGTCGTCTGACCACTGGAATTCTCATCTGAGCTGTTAAAGAAAGTGTGTGTGTTTGCTTTTACTGAAGAGGAGACCAGCCTGCGTGTTCTTGCTGCTATATATTATTATATGCTTGATTTTTCAAGAGTACAGTGTGAAAGTACTGTACATTATGAGGCTGTATTTTTAAAAATTCCTCTCTATGAAAGAACGGAACACCAAATACTAGTATGCAGTACTTACACTAATGGGCTAAACAACAAAGACCAATTGATTTTATGTTAACAGTTTTATTTTATGTGATAAAACACATTAACAGAAAATGAGCTGTGATCAAGACGTGCAGTGTGAGCATGACACTATTTATGTTGTTTATATACTGACAAAATCAGAATGTATCACATTGATTTCTTATAATAAATGCACACATTAACAATTAGCATGGATGACAGTAAAAGTAGCTCAGAATCACTAAATTGCAATAAAGTTTCAATTTAAAAAAGTTTTTCTGTTGGTTAGTAGCTAGATACATTATTCGGACTTCATAATTAGTATGAAAAATTTAAAGAACTCAATTACATATAAAGATTAATGGATGAGTGTCTTCTTAAGCACTGTTTAATGATCTCGGATTTCATATTACATATTTATATGCCTGTTTTATTTCCGTTATGTGTGTGTTAGTTTCACTGACTTGATTTCTTGTATTGTTTTGGCTTCTTGCATGAATTCCTCAATGAAATGTACATCTGTATCCAATGGTTCTGTGAACTGCGCTCTCAAGCATTTGACATCAGAAAAAAAAATACAAATAAAGACTCTGTGGACACAATTGTACTTTGGCCAATTTTGTCTTTGTATTACTTAATTGTTGGGTTTCCACAATGCTTATGGCTAAGTCTTTTATTGTCTCAAATCCCATTCCTTTCCATTGTAATGGAGTATTTCAGGAGAGCAACTTCCTCTAACCTAAACCAATAAGGAACTGACACGCTCAGGCCAAGTGCTCAGCGGTTAACAAAAGGCAGCTAGTAACCAGGCAACAATGACTAAAGAAAACAAGCTGCCAGTTACTTTTGACTCCTCCCACCAGGATACTAGCCGGAGACTCCGTTAACTGGAAAACCCACATGCCCTCTGCTTTGAATAACTGTGCAAACGTCACTGCCTAAACAAATTACCACGAGAAGCAAAATTTTTGTACAACTTCATTTATTGAAAAAAGCAAACATGAAAATGAAAGCCTGACGGTTAACCGTAACAGAATCTATTCAAAGAAAGTACTTAAAATTTGTACAGGGCTTTACAGTGCGTTTCATGCCGTCAGTAAACAAGTGACAGAATAATAGTGACCCTCAGGGAAGTAATATCCTCTCGGCGGTCAAAAAGACTAGACTTTTGTGTTCACAGCTCTGTCTTCAAAAACTTCAGGGCTCTTTGCATGTTGCTTAACACTGTGGAAACAAAACCAAACACGCGATACTGTCAGCATGACGATGTTTAATAGCTTATCTTGGCTTTAAGAATTGCTTCAGACTTACAGAGTTTCATGTCAGCCGGCTCATAGGCGTACATGCGGTTGGAGTAGCGGCCTGTGATGTCCGCGCGAACGGTCATGGAGGGATCTGAAAAACAGATAAGATTTGAATCATTTATGCAGACTTTTTCTTAATGTGTAGCATAATTTATCTAGCTGTCATAATTAAATAAACTCACCAACAAAGAGGATTCTGGGAACATACTGCCCATCAGGAGACAAGTGCTTATCTGTGGTCTCATACTGTTAAAAGATATGAATCCCAGTTCATTTTACAGACATTCAAAACACACATAACAGACAGACAAGGACACTTTAATGCTGTTAATGTATTAACAATGAGCAATACGTTTGTTACAGTTTTTATTCGTCAATGTTAACGTTGGTTTATAAAATACAACTGTCCCTTGTTAGCATGTTAGCTCAGCTATATTAATTAGCCTGTTAACAGATACAACTTTTGATTTTAATAATGTGTTTGTAAATTAGCATTAAATAAGATTAATAAATGCTTAAGAAGTATTTTCATTGTTAGTTCATGCTAACTAATGTAGTTAACTGATGTTAACAAATGTAAAGTGTTATTGATTTTACTCACCACCAGATTCAAGATCACAAATTCCTCATCGACCAACTTCTGGATGTCTTTATCCTCAGCAAAGGCCTTCTTTAGAGCTAATTAAATAATATAAAATATATGAAAATAATACAAACATGAAGAACAAACTAAGAAGATTAAACAGTCAATGAAAATGGCAAAACAAAAGTCAAGCTTTACACTGGCTGTGTGGACAGTCCTCCAGGTGAAAGATGACCATGAGGGGCTTGTTCCTAATTAAACAGATATTTCAAGTTATACAAAATATTTAAAAAAGATAATATAAAATCAGCTTAAAAAAGTAACACTTTATTTTACAGTGTCCTTGCAACTAACCCTAAGCCAAACCCTAATCCTGACTTTATAGTAAGTACATGTTGTTATTACTCAGTACTTAAAGGGATAGTTATTGAATAGAATTAAGGATAGAATTTTCACCCAAAAATGAAAATTCTGTCATCATTTACTCACCGTCAAGTTGTTCCAAACCTGTAAAAATGTCTTTGTTCTGTTGAACACAAAGAAAGATATTTTGAAGAAAGTTTGTAACCAAGCCGCTTTGGGGCACCATTGACTTCCATAGTAGGAAAAAAAAAATACTATGGAAGTCAATGGTGCCCCAGAACTGTTCAGTTTTTTTCAGTTTCTTTAAAATATCTTCCTTTGTGTTCAACATAACAAAAAAAATGTATACAGGTTTGGAACAACCTGAGGGTGAGTAAATGATGACAGAATTTTCATTTTTGGGTGAACTATCCCTTTAAATGTATAATTACACTGAAACAAGGACACCTTAAAATAAAGTGTAACCATTTATCAGCAGATCTTCTATACACACAAAATTACTTATTATTAAACACCATCTACTCTATAATTCTATATAATACAAGCTTTTCTCACTTGGATCGTGACCAAAACAGAGCTTCCTCGTACGTCTGTGCCCAAATCAACTGATCACCCCATCCTGGAGAAAAAAAAAAAAGAATACACAATATGAGTCCTAAAAACCAAAATCTACATAGCCAATGCAAATGACTGCTACTTCATAGGCCATTCAAATCACTATTGCACAACATGAGGTCTGGGATAGTATTTCACTCAATAAAGAACTGGAATATTTCCAAAAGTAACCTCAATGAAACTGATCCTTATACTATCTGCGTCTACAGTTCATTATGTAGCTTCAGTTTTGCTATTATAACAGATCACAACAAATCACAATCATTTTGCAAAATTGCTGTAAAGAATGTCTCGAAATGTTTTCATGAAGCTGACCTCTGGAGAGAGTCTGAGGAATCCTCTTCTCTTTCTTGGCAGTGGTCTTCTCAAGCTTCCCCATGACAGAGGACAAGGCCACCAGGACCAAGAGTACTGAAAGTAATCCTTTAAGCATCTTCACAAGCTGAAAGAACAAAGCATTTCAATATATAGCTGTTAGGAAATGACAAAGCATGGTTTTAACATCAGTCCCAGCAGTTAAAACAATCTTTAGCAAAGCCTTCTGAGAAGTATACCAGCACAATGTCCCTTTAATGACGGTTCCTCACCTGTTCTCAGGTTCCCTGCTGTGTGTGTGTTCAGGCTCAGACTCCTGGTCCTCCTATTGCCACTCTCTCTCACCTGTACGACACTTATACACCTGCTCACCTTAGGCTCCGCCCACCCCTCTGCTGCTCTGGAATGCGATTCTGCGCTTTAATGCTGTTCGGCCCCATTTTGCATGCAAACTTTCCATTAAATTTTTTTATTTGGCTCAGCGCCAAGGACAGGTCAGCTGATAGTTGTGATAAGCTATTGAAGGCTAGTATGATTGGGCTTCTTAGGATTGGCTGAGCTCTGATCTGTGATGTCAGAGGGGTACATTAATGGGCTTTCGTAATTTGAGGCATGACGTGGTGCTAGAATGTCTTGCATTTTTTTTCATGCTTTGTCAAATACAATGAATTGACAAATTTGATTAAGCTAATTATTATTGAACAGTTTGTAGTAGGAAATCTACTATCTGTGTATAGGAACATTTGGACATTATAACTAACTGGTGCATTATAATTAATCTAATGTGATATCTGTAATATAATAGGGAGTGTATTGTATACAGGATTTTAATAGTGTTTATACAAAGTCTAGTTTGATGGTGAAATCCTGCCCCTCAAACATTTGCTTAATGAAGCGCTCAAAAGGAAGTTTCTCGAATACAGTCCTTCTAAAGGACTGACGTGTCCTTAAGACGGCTGATTATGAGGAAGACTTTTGGTGTAACTTTTTTTCTGTGTAACCTTTTATTATTATTGTTTCAAAATATTCAGTTTATTTTTAAGAAATGTATTATTTATATATTTATAATAATAATAATAAACATTTATTTGTATAGCACTTTTCATACATAAAAATGCAACTCAAAGTGCTTCACAAGCATTAAATCAAATAATAAAATTTCACACAATGTCAATATAAAAATATTCGAAAACAATAAAGGTTCAGAATGTAAAATGTAAAATAAAGCAATTGGCAATAGAGTTTGACCTCAATATCAATATAAAATAATATAAATAATACAACTATAAGAGAATCAGAAGGTAAAATAAAATATATTATACTTCACACCATATTGTTATATTGATAAGCAACTTTAAAAAGATATGTCTTAACCTGCTTTTTAAAAATATGAATGCTGGTAGCCTCTTTTACTTTATTTGGTACAATTACAAATTTTTGGCAGCACAGTGGCTAAAAAAAGTACCACCAGATCATTTATGATTTACTGCATAATGTGCCAGAAGACTAGTACTAGAGGATCTTAAACTATGATTTGGGACATATCTCGACAGACAGTCTGAAGTGTATAGAAGTGCCAGGTAGTGCAATGTTTTATAAACCAGTAAAAGAACCTTACAATCAATTATTTGATGAACTGGTAACCAATGCGGTTCCATTAGAACCGGAATAATCAGTGTAATTATTTTATTTTATTTTATTTCAGTTTATTTTTATTTATTTCCAAAAATATGTAATATTTTATTTTATATTATTTCAGTTTATTTTCATTTATTTCCAAAAATATGTAATATTTTATTTTATTTTATTCAGTTTATTTTCATTTATTTCTAAAATTATGTATTATTTATTTATTTTATTTCAGTTTATTTCATGTATTTCTAAAAAATATGTAATATTTATTTATTCAGTTTATTTTCATTTATTTCCTAAAAATATGTATTATTTTAATTTTTTTATTTTATTTCAGTTTATTTTCATTTATTTCCAAAAAATGTATTATTTTATTTTATTCAGTTTATTTTCATTTATTTCCAAAAATATGTATTATTTTATTTTATTTTATTTCAGTTTATTTTCATTTATTTCCAAAAATATGTATTATTTTATTTTATTTTATTTCAGTTTATTTTCATTTATTTCCAAAAATATGTAATATTTTATTTTATATTATTTCAGTTTATTTTCATTTATTTCCAAAAATATGTAATATTTTATTTTATTTTATTCAGTTTATTTTCATTTATTTCTAAAATTATGTATTATTTATTTTATTTTATTTCAGTTTATTTTCATGTATTTCTAAAAAATATGTAATATTTTATTTTATTTTATTCAGTTTATTTTCATTTATTTCCTAAAAATATGTATTATTTTAATTTTTTTATTTTATTTCAGTTTATTTTCATTTATTTCCAAAAAATGTATTATTTTATTTTATTCAGTTTATTTTCATTTATTTCCAAAAATATGTATTATTTTATTTTATTTTATTTCAGTTTATTTTCATTTATTTCCAAAAATATGTATTATTTTATTTTATTTTATTTCAGTTTATTTTCATTTATTTCCAAAAATATGTAATATTTTATTTTATTTCAGTTTATTTCCAAAAATATGTAATATTTCATTTTATTTCAGTTTATTATTTTCAAAAATAAGTAGTATTTTATTTTATTTCAGTTTATTTTCATTTATTTCCAAAAATATGTATTATTTTATTTTATTTTATTTTATTATTTAGTACTCAAAAGGAAGTTTCTTAAATTCGTGTCTTTAAGACTCATGATTCTGTGAGGAAGACTTTTTTTTCTTCATCTGTGTAACATTTGTTATTATTATTTTTATTTTATTATTATTATAAAATTTTCATTCAGTTTATTTTCATTCATTTTGATTGATATATGTTTTTATTTTATTTTATTTTATTTTAGTTTTTGTTTTTTGCTCAAAAGGATAGTTAGATAACTTGGAAATGATACTGATAACAGTATGACATGACAGTTGCAGGCGTTATTGTGTAACATCCTCTGTCGAGTTGCTCAAACATACATTCAAATTTCTGAAGCAAGTCATAGCATCAGTGGTGGTGAGCTGGAGAGGTGAATGCTTAACTAATTTCATCTTCTCTGAAAAATGACTCTCTCTGAAAATAATGTTGTAATTCAGGCCTGACAAAGCCCCTTTCCACTAGCGGCTCTGGCATAATGTGACCAGCGGAGGATCAATGGTGTCTTTGTGCAGAGTGGAATCAAGTCAGGGCCTCTACGACAACCAACACCACTCAGACTGAATGAATCGAGTCTTTTTATGACTTCACTCTCTGTGTCCTTCAGGTGGACATTTCTCTGTCCCTATATTTCTGCCATTGTGCGGAAAATGACAGGTATGACTTACTCAGACAAACTAAAGGTTTATCACAACAAAAAAAGACATGCAGGAAATAGTCTGTAAGATGTTTTGAAAGAAGTCTCTTATCCTCACCAAGGCTGCATTTATTGATTGAATACAGTAAAACGGTAATATTGTGAAATATTATTACAATTTAAAATAACTGTTTTCTATTTAAATATATTTTATAATGCATTCCTTATATGCTGATTTGTTCTCTTTTGTAGCAATGAAAAAGTCTTTACTGTCGTCACTTTTGATCAATTTAATGAATCCTTGCTGAATAAAGATTTTTTTTTTTTTTTTGAAAGGTAGTGTGCATGTTCACATTTCTTTAAAACAAATATTGCAAATCTGTTACTAAGATTTTTGACTTGTCTAAATACAGCTTAAAAGATATTTGATTTAATAATATTTTCTTGCAACAAACATTAAACAAACACATTAATTCCATTCTAAAATCATGATCACAAAACCAAATGTATATATTTATTTATTTATTGACAATTTTCCTGTACGGTTCCTCAGGGAACATGAAATGAATATTACAAAGAATGAATGAATTGCTGAGGTGTCCTTAACTCTAATTTATTCTTCTTCCACTTTGCATGCAGGCAGAAATTCTATGAAAAAGTCAATATTTGCCCTTGAGGGCTGGGTCCACAGGCCACTCCTTGTCATACACACTATAGTGGCCATCTGCACCCGATTCCGCCCTGAGAACACGGATCTGTCAGGCAGGAAGGCAAACGCACCGGCAGAGGTCTGTTAGCGATTTGACTGGATTGACATGTGGGGGGAGGAGTAATTCGGTGCAATTGTCTAGAATTCTAACGTAACCCTGTTTGAGATGCACAAACAATGAAGCATTTAGAGGTTAAAAGAGCAAACCGGAACTGAGCGAGAGTGGCGATTATATGTGTATACAGTCTAATGTGAGTCGGAAGACTGAAAATAAAAAGTTAATTTCAGAAAGAACTGCACATTCTGGTGATTTTTTTTTTTTAACGTTTATTAATTTACATGTAGAAAAAAACCTTACATTTCTGAATGTGCCTTTTATTGTTTATGCGGCGCTCTGACACATAGACATATTTCAAATAATAATACAAAAAAAAAAAAAAAAAAATCATCCGACTTGTATCAAAATAAAACCATGGGAGAATAGTGAATCAAACCAAAAAAAAAAAGAAGAAAAATCGAGTCCCAAAAGAGACAATGGCCACTGTTTTCACAGAAAACACTTGAATAAGTTTGGCCTTGATAGTGGTTTGTAGCCCATTTTAGGCTCAGTTGAACACTGATAGAGCAGGACAGACCCACACGAGTCCGAGCTGGACTGAGGGTCTGACAGCATGAGAACATCAACGCACACAGCAAATCAAATGAGAGCATCAACATCAAGTAGGAAATAATCACAACTACTTCTCCTGATTGTCACACTACAAAGAACAACTGGTTGATATTTCTTTAGCAGGCTAGGATCACTTTCCATCACAAGGTATCAATTCAAGTATGCAAAAGGGACTTCGAAGACGTTGTATTTTGTGCCCAGACGCAAAAGGTAACGTTTCTGAATAGTATTAACCCCTCACGTGTACAATATTTTCAATTGGGGCATACAGTGAACATAATGCCAATTCATAAATACAATTTAGTGCTGCAATATATAGACAAGTATCGGTCAGGCGTTTTTTGAAACTGAAAATCCTTGAAAAAAGAAGGACCAAGTGTGAAAATGACTTAAGGCTCTTTTCATGACTGAAAACCAGTAAATTTTGAAGCATGTACACATTTCATAGAAGGATGGTTTCTCCCTCTTCTATAGAAACCTGAAAATAAAACAAACAATTCGCCATCATTAAACATCAGATGGACCGAATTCAACCAGATGAATCTTAAAATAACATTTCTGTGCTCTAATAACTTGTCAATTTCATTATACTGATGTGCAAATTATAATTTGGAAAACTGCACATCAGTATCTTGGGGTTTTGGGCACCAGGAGAAGCTGAAGTAACTGTACACCACCGAGTGAAGACGATTATTTACACCTTGTCCTAGTGGTTACAGAGCAATGTAGTACAATCTTTAGCAGTCAGGTCAGTGGTACACTGAATCACAATAAAAAATATACATATGAATCACCATCTCTAGGAATTAGTATTTACATGTAGGCCCCAAAGTCAAGTAATGGGTTTAGTCACTGTCTGACTCTTCATAGAGGATTTCAGATCTTCTCCCAGCTTTCCAGATCAGGAAAAGTGGTGTAGAATCGAGAAGAAACTGTTTATGTTCAGATCCTGATGAAGCAACTGTACAGGCGGAGGAAGCAGATGGGATTGTGCTGTCACAGACGCAAACATCCCCCTCCACATCGTACTGTTTCTTTGAGTCAGGTTCAGTCCCTGTACACGAGGCTCATTTTGAGTCCTGTTGCCCACTAGTGGCGAGTTCAAGGAATTGGAGCTTTTCAGTGCGTTAGTGTCCGTGCTGGGGAGGAAGAGGTGGTCCATTCACACCAGGGTGGTAAAACGCACAATTATTTTCATACCGACAGTTTCCTTTCATCATGAAATGGCGACACACTGGCCTCTTTGACATGTCTGAAATGAAAGAAAAAACTGGACTTTAGTTTTAAGCTTATTTTTAAAGTTGGAAAATGAATGCTTTTGGCGTTCAAACTTACCACCCATGCTGTTATGTCCTCCACGTGGTCCTCCGCGTCCCCCTCGTCCTCTGAATCCAGGATCTCCTCCTCTCCCTCGCCCCCGGTGGAAGTGACCTCCTCGGTGTGGACCTCCTCTCATGGAGTCGTCACCCCAGTAATTGCCGTTGTCCGCACCACGGCCCTGTGGACCGGGCGGGGGACCCATCATACGTGGGCCGCCAGGGTTGAACGGTGGTGGGCCATGGCCGTGGGGAGGAGGAGGTGGAGGATGGTTGAAATGTGGTCCAGGTGGCTTGTTGGGAGGAAAACCTCCATTCATTGGCATCTGCATGTTGTTCATGTTGTTCATGTTCACGCCAGGGCCATGACCAAGCAGACCGGTGTTCACTACAAAATGAGAACATTAAGTATGTTGTTTAACCATCATGCAGTTTTTCCTCAACATAGCAGTGCTGTTATGGTTAACTAAAACGTTAGATAAAAGGTTTGTTAATTGAAATAAAGCATAAATGAAAGTATAAAATTAAATATATAAATATTAAGAGAAAAACAAACTAAAAGCAGAAATAAAATTAAATACAAAGAATATAAATACAGACTAAAACTGAAATAAAATAAATTAAAACTATACAAAAATTATAAAATTATATAATTAATTTGTTATATATATATATATATATATATATATATATATATATATATATATATATATAAAACAAACAAAACTAAAATACATAATAAAAGCAAATTCAAAATATTAATAAATATTATAAAAGTATGTAAATAAATTAAAATAACACTGTAAAATAGATGAAAGAGAGCAAACACGTACTTGGTGGAGCATTGGGAGGCGGGTTCTGATTCTGGTTCTGGTTCTGTTGCAGAGAGCCCAAAAGCTGCTTGATCTTATCAGAGAAATCAGGCTGTTTGATCAGGTCCTCTGGAGACTGGTTAGATCCCTGAGCACCCTGAAAACAAGCAGAGATGCTTAAAAAACAAAGCCTTTGCACATTCTCATGGTAAATAACATGTAGATGTGTATTTTGTCTTACCATAATAGATGTGAGTAGTTCCTGGACATTAACAGCGGGGTTATTAGTCACTGGTGGGGCGCTGCCTTGCGCCTGAGGGCTGCGGCCGCTGCTGCCCAGGCTGCCCATGAGGTTGGCTAGAACAGGAGGGAGCTTGGAGCCTTCATTAGAGCCAGAAGAGCCAGAGGCAGCTGTGTCAGCGGACTCCATGTAATTCTCCTCCATCATACTGCAGTCCTACAACACCACAGAATGAGAAAGAGGTCAAATCACATACCGCATCTGATACTTCTAAAATAAAGACAAAAATGGAGGGGGAAGCATGAAAAAAGGTCATTGGCTGTCTTACCTCATCCAGTGGGATGAGACGAGGCGGCATGGGCTCATACGGCTCAGGGTCTGGCTCGTGAGGACTGTCTGGAACACTGCAGAGAGGAACAAACCATATATGTCCATTTAAATTTCAAATTATTATCATGCTTTTAAAGACAACAAAATTATCATTTCATTACCCTATTTACTTCATAAACATGGACAGTTTATTTGTGCCAGGGTTATTATTAACTAAAAGTAAAACTATTAAAAACATTTTTTGTTAAATTAAAGCTGAAAAAAAAAAAAAAAAAAAAAAAAAAAAATATTATATATATATATATATATATATGTGAGAGAGAGAGAGAGAGAGAGAGATGAAAAATCTAAAAATCAATATTTAAAAAATAGAAATATTGCCTCAGAAACTAATTGAAAAAAGTTTAAGTTGAAGCACTAAATTTACTAAAATAAATAAAATATTACTGAAATAAAATAAATTAAACCTATATAGTAATATTAAACAAGAAGAAAAACGAATACAAATGACAAAAGTAAACTAAAATGAACATGAAGAACAACTGATTTTTGCATGTTATTGCATAAGTAGTAGATAATATCATGTCCCACTTTAACAATCCAGTCAAATCCAGATGATTGGTTGTCTTACCTCTCCTTGCTGAGGAAGATCTCCTGCAGAATGCCCATCTCTCGGTCTCTCTGGATCATTTTCTCTCTGCTAGTTGCACCTGGAATGACCAGGCTGCCTATGAGGGTCAAAGGTCGCGGTGGAGTCCAGGGCACCCTCTCCTCCATGGTGTCGTGAGAAAGACGACGAGCCATTTCAAACGTATGCCTGTCCATCATCAGCTCCCGTTTAGCCGCCTCGCCGAAGTCCTTAATTTTATTGACATTCACTGAGGTAGAGGAATAAAGAGTGATGATTACTATTGAACAAATCCCACAAGTATATAACGTGTGATAAAATACAACATACACAGTTGTTCAAATGTTTGGGGTTAGTAAGCTTTTTTAACTAAAGAAATTGATACTTTTATTCAGCATGGATGCATTAAATTGATCAAAAGTGACAGTAAAGACATTTATAAAGATTTTTAAATGCTGTTTTTTTAAACTTTCTATTCATCAAAGAATCCTAAAAAAATGTACCATGATTTCCACATTTTAAATATATTCAAACAGAAAACTGCTAGATTATATTGTAATAATATTTCACAATATTACTGCTTTTACTGTACATTTGGGTAAAATAAATGTAGCCTTGGTAAGCATGAGAGACTTATGGGAAAAAAAAAAAAAAAAAAAAAAAAAATCTTACAAACCCCAAACTTCTGAACAATAGTGTAAGTGAGGAAAGTGTTGTTTTACCTCTCTCTGTCTCATCCAGGTCAAAGTAGAAGTACTCTTTGAGATGATCCTCTTCCGCCCACCGAACGCTTTTCTTTTTCTTTCCTTTCTTAGTCAGACTCTCCTCCTCGCCACGAGGTTCAGCCAAAGCATTGGGTTTATCACCTGAAAACATGAAATAAAGCATTTTAAATTCAGCACATTCAGCTCTCAGTGAGGCTGTGGCCAATTTAAACGCAACAGGACTCACTAGTATCCATGGCTTCAGGGTCCTCGGTGGGCACGGGTGTGCCGGGCTGCTCTAGGTCTTGGTTCTCATGAGGAGGGGTCTGAGATGAAGGAGTCTCAGGGGAAGACGGTTTGGCCTGTGTGCCCGAGTATGACTGTGGCCTGCCATCAAATGGACAGGGCTGTGGGGGACAAGAGAATTGAGAGGAAAAAAAACACAGTTAGTAGATTTGTGCCTTTAGATGTCTGGAAGAAATTTTAAAAAAAATCCATAAAGCATGAACAAAAATGAGGGTAGTCTGATGTGGCACACCTTATTAGTGGTAGGGGAAACTGCTTTTGGTTTCTTTTTCTTGATCTTGATGCCAGGCACTGGAGCGGAGTTGAGAGCATCCAGAAATCCAGTGGCCTCCATCGCTAAAAGGAAAAGAGATGGGTATTCAGCACTAGTTAGAGGGGAAACCCTACTCTCTCCACCTAATTCAAAGCTTTTTTGCAGATTATCATAATCATATTGCTGGAGTTGAGGTGCTGAATGGGTATACTCACGCTGTGCGGGTATAATTTTGACTTTGATCTCTTTGGTAGAGTTGGGGGTGGTGTTAAGCGGCTTGTACTTCTTCTCCACTGGTGGTGCGTCATTCGGCGATGTGCTGAAGGAAGAAAGTCAGAGTTTAATGATTCATTTCAAAACCTCCAAAGTAAAACTGCATTCATATTCATTCAAATCATGAATCAAATGAGAATGGATTGCTCATTATTGGCACAAAAAAAAAAAAAAAAGTTTTTGTTTACCATGGTCTTTTAAGCATAGCTGGCTTGATGTTGTATTTGTCTCCCAATTGGGGTGCAGTGGGGGTCTTCTTTACAGGAACTGGAGCTGGGCTCTCAACCTCCAAACCTGCAGACACCATGTATTCAGTAAGTTTAGACAGATCACTTTTCAAATGTGTTACTGAGACACAAGAACCTTCAAAACATTGTGTAAATGTTACTGAGACAAAAATAAATAAATAAATAATAATTAACCTTTTTTAGGCAGCTAAACACTTTAAAACTATTAAAAACGACTAAAACTAAAATAAAATAATTTTTGACCATTAAAATAAAGCTGAAAAAAAAAAAGAAAAAAGAAAAGAAAAGAATAAATATTAAACCTAAACTTGAAAAACTTGAAATGTTTCCTTTGCCACTAACTAAAATAAATAAGTTTAAGTACTAAAATTGCAAATTGAAAATATAAAAATAAAAGCCAATTTAAAATATGAATAAATACTATAATATATAAATAAAAGTGACTAACCCGTAGAACGGATCTTTGCGTGACTTGGAGCATAAGCTTTTGGTTTGTCTTTCTTCTTCTCCTCATCTGCTCCCTTTTCTCTGGGCTTCACCTCTGGACGCACTTTTCCGTCCTCCTTTTTCCGTTTCTTGTCTGATGAAAAACAGAGTTGGGTTACGTGCCAATAACGGGAACCCCACTTGGCTATAATTCACATTAAAAGTGCAAGCCTACTTTAACAGAAAACAGAGTGACACAGATGACAATGTAAAAATGAGAAGCCCTACCATTGGGTGACGCTCCACTGGCGACGCTCTGAGAGCGTATAATAGCCATCCAGCCATCCACCAGCACTGACGCCAGCTTCCTCAGCTCTGGGAGAAAGAGAAGCCACAGAGTTCAAACCTGAGCTCTGGAACACTGTAAGCAATCTGTCTGGCATTGATTTATGAAACATGTGCTCTTACCTTCTGTCTCACCACTCTTGCTCAGATGTTTCACCAGCTTGGCTGTGTTGTTCTAGCAGGAGAGAAAAAGAAAACACACAGAGACCAGGTGTTAGAAGACTGACGGGGCATGTGTGTGAGTTTTGTGGGCTGTGGTGTGGTGAAGTACCTGTTTGAGGTGGTCCACAGTTAGAGGGAGTTTCTGCAAAGTGAGCAGTATGAGTTGCAGCAGGGGGGTGTTGGTGGTAGTCTTTGAGTAGGTGAGCCATGAGTTCAACAACTTGTAGCCACCAACTCGAATGAATCTGAGTGGAAGAGAAAGAGTTAAGCACAACCTTGAAAACAAAAGTGTTTCAACAAACAGTTTTTTTCTTTATGGATATTAGTCTTACCGATTAAGTACATCATGTGATTTTGTCTGTAGCAAGATGTTCAGATACATGCATCTGCTGACCATTTTATGCGAGGCCTTCATGAGACTGTTTAAAAAAAGGTTGGAAAGAGGAAAACAAGTTATAGAAATACTATTGGGTTAATTGAATGAATGGAAAATAAAAATGGTAAAAGCATCTCACCTGAAGACTTTAGCAACTCCCTCAAGACTACGTAGCTCTCCATCCTTCCCCAGCAAAGCTTCCACGCCTTTCAGCACCTCTCTGGGGTCCACCGGGCCCACGGCCATAACTGCTTACTGACAGTGGGAGAGAAAACAGGGGTTATTCATGTGCTTATGCCACTGGGGAGAATCTAGGATATGGCATAAAATCGCCCAATCAATACTGAAAAAATTAGATGGCACTTAAGGAGAGCTCACTGGAACAGCAAAAGGACAGCGCTGAATCTTTCACAAGTTATTCCCATTAATGTTTACCCAGGCAACTATGGATTTGAAGTAACTTGGAAACAACAAGCTCTGAAGACATTGGGTAAGATGCCAACAAATATGGAGTAGAGAGAAATTTCCATTTTTTTTATATATATATATTCAACTGAATCTGATATGGACTTCTTATCAGCAGTTTTCTGATTCACATCAGCTACGATGAAGCGCACTTATAACCACAGAGCAAGCAGTGTCCATTCTGTTCACAACAGCAATAGGTACAAAGTCATGTATTCATTAAGAAACACTACATTAAACAACAGTTGGTGCTCAAATTCATAGGGTTTCATCACTAGGAAAATGATGTAATTGCATAAAAAGGTGGGACTTTGATTACTAGATCCCAAAAACGGTTGGAATGTCAAGAAATGAAATATTACAATGCAGCTGACTACAAATTTCCCTTCCTAATGAATAAAATGTTTAATATATGACATCTGTTGGGCTGTTGATATTTACTGGACTTTCTGCCACTAGAAAGGGTATAACTGTTATAGTTTAACAGATGATTGCAGACTGAATTACACAACGTTCATGTTACCAGTCTTCCACTATAATCGAATAAGTCTGTCACTTATTTAATTATACTAGAAACTGGATGATTGGTAAGCGTTGAGCGTTGTATAA
Organism: Ctenopharyngodon idella; assembly: GCF_019924925.1. Classification (NCBI taxonomy): domain Eukaryota; kingdom Metazoa; phylum Chordata; class Actinopteri; order Cypriniformes; family Xenocyprididae; genus Ctenopharyngodon; species Ctenopharyngodon idella. The sequence continues at coordinate 22,884,374 of NC_067238.1, forward strand.
TTCAGTTCATATCTGAAATGATGAAAGATAAATGTAAAAGTAAAATGTTACATTACATGTGTTATGTCACTGTCATAAACCCACCTGCTTTTTATATACAATGTATACATTACACAAAGTAAACATCACTGGTACAAAGGAGTTATGGAACAGAATATAATGGCTGTGATCAGTAATGTGCATTCAAATTATTATATCATTTAAATAATAATAATTATACACAAATAGAGATAAGAGAGGAAAAAAGACAATTTAAAAAAAATATTTGAGAATGCACTTACAGTTGAACATTGTTTTTACAACTTTTTTTTATTAGTAATTAAGTAATTTATATAAAGATAACCTTGTAATCCTCCAAAAGTTCAATTATAGTGTTTTAATACCATTTATCACAAATATGTCAAGACACACTAGGGAAATAACAGTAAAAGTGTGCAAATGATTGACAGGATTTTCTTGTTTAACAGAAAAGCACTGTCACACTGACAGCTGTGAACCACACAGGGACTCTGGCATTAACACACTTTCTGTCTTCCTTGTTTGACACTGCTGTGATCCATCTGTCTATACCAACCTAACATCTATAACTTAAAGATACATAGGAAAAACAAGATATTTGTAAATTGGAACAAATTGGGAAAAAAAACCTTACATTATGTTTATAAACATATAGTATAAAAATCAAAAATATGAACAATTTTATAAATACACATATCCACTGTTGTCATTGCTGTGGGGTTGATGGATATAAAAATGTGTAGGACACACTTTTTAATCAAGTGTCTTTTAAGTGTACTAACATTTAAATTAATCATTTGATACAATGCACTTACTGTGTATATACATGTTTTTATGTACTCATATTTACAAAATACCTGCATATAATTACATCTGCAATTAATTTCTGTAATTACATATATATTTACACTTCTGACTCTACCCCTACCCCTCAAACCTATACTCATACAATGAAACATGCCTCTAACCTTACTCATCTCCCTCTCATTATCAGGAAGTGTTTTGCTTTACAACATGAACACAATAAATACATTGTACCATTTTTTTTTCTCCATTTGCTGTAAGAAAATCCCCTTAAATAAAGTGGGACCAAAATGTAATTTTGTGTAACTAATTTTAAAGAGTAAGCTTTAAATATTTTTCAAAAGACACACTTCAAGTTTTGGAATCTCAGTATATTAACTGCACCTTTTTATTTATATTTTAAGTATAAACTTACAGAATTCCAGAACCACTAGGTGGGAAAAATATTCACAAATTTTTTGAAGTGCTTTAGTGGCTTCCTGAGTCTGTTCCCTCAATATATATATATGTTTTCTCTGTTTCATGACACATTTAGTTTTTTATACCTCACAAAAAATGTTGGTAATTTTGTCTCTCCATCTTTTCTATCCTGTTAAAAAGTAATATCACAAAAAAAGGCACCCCAAAACATCAGGAAATAAATAATTAACGAAGGAAATAGACTCTGGAAGACTTTTTCCACCTTGTGGATCAATGTCCAGTTGCAAGAAACTCGTAGAGTATAATTACGTTTAGAAATTATAATAGTAAGAGTATTATCACTAAGGGTTAACTTGAAACTGAGCACAAGGCTTTCAAAGTGTTATGTCGCCATCGTGTGGTAATTTCTAAATATACACAAATACAGAAGCGGTGAATTTGCCACGCAGTAATATAAGAAATTCAAGTATCAAACGTGATTAATATAAACTAAAATAAACATGTACAATATATGCAATAAAAATTGTAATATAAGATGGACATTTATCAGTAATACTAATAATATCTGAGGTAAAGCCAATTACAAAGAACGGGTGAGGGCGAGGGCAGTATATCTGGTGGGGAGAGAGAGAGAGAGAGAAAGAGAGAGAGAAATCAATCACGTCATTTGCCCTGCCCACGCGGAGCAACAGCGAGTATATCTCCCTTCAGTTCCTCTCTCTACAGCACACTTGACTGGACACCGACGAGACTAACCAGCTAACTACAGCAGAAAACGAACAACGCGGCGAGTCACACATTAAATAATATATACACTGAATGTATATAGATTTGTTTTACGACTGTTAGGCATGCAAGCGTTTAGCAACGTTTTATGTTCTACATTTCAAAGACAGTAAAAATGTCTACTAATGGCTGAATCGAAAAAGTTAGAATTTACTCACTTTTGATCGTGTGAGAAATCAGGTTTTGTCTTACCCGTAACACTGTTGTTGAAGAACTTTTTATAGTCACAACCGAACTCCTTAAACACGGAACAATACACACAATTCCTGGAAACGTCAGTTGTCATAACAAACAAGAAAAAGTCAACAAGATTGTACATTCACTGTAAAGAAAGTATTAACATTGTATCTGTCAAGTTTTTTGATGAAATGCAGATGTCAATAAACAAGTTGTCCAACTTTTAAAATAAACCTAAAACTGATTATATTACACCCTTTCCTGAATAATAATCTTCCTAGAGCACTGCAGTTAAACCAATCAAGTTCAACACCATGTAACCTACTTTCAACATTTTATCGAGTGTAACAAACAACTGACATCTTCAAGCAAATTGCCCAAAGGTTTTATGTTAGAACTCGTCAAAAACAAAGCATCCAGTGTTGGTCTGACTAAAGGCCAGTTATATGAATTTCTGTATCTACTCAATAGTGGCCACAGGGGGATTTGATTTGCCATCTGTCGAAGTCCCTCTCTATTATAGCAGCTCGCCCTGAGCTGACAACGGCTCCTCTGATTGGCTGAACTTGAAGCTAAGCCACGCCCACTATCTTTAACCACTTGTCTTCGTGTTCGCGGTGCGCTAGATAGAACGGGTGCCCGGTCGCCATCTTTGAATTTCCAACAAGTTTTTAAAAATACAACGGCTATACACCCCCGCCTGCCATTTGTCTTCTCGTTTACAAAGTGCTACTATATTTACCCCGCTAGCGACTCACTGATGTTAAGACGATACCTCGAGCTGTATACGGGGATGATGGCGACACGAGACAGCCGTTCCGAATTACTGTATTTCCCGTAGATCCAGTCAGAAAAACAAAGCCACCATTGCCTCGAGTGATCCGAGCAAAGGACAACCCGTCCGCCATTTTAAAGCAAAATCGACAAGACAAATAACCTATCTACGCACTCGTAAAACACAAAAAAATGCAATCTTTATAGTCAGACTGCTATGCATTTTATAAATTATCATTGCCTAGGGAGATTTATTTCATCAAACTGTATCCAGTTCCGCCAACTAATAACACCTAACGACATTATTATGAACAAAATGTTGCATTTCAGTCTGGGTTTTTTTTTCTCTCCGTTCGGCTAAATCCACAGGCGCCACTTGGCAATCTTTATGTGCAGATTGCGTTGATTGTTCCAGTGAGCTCTCCTTTGAAAAGAATGCAGTTTATAAAAAAAAGCCCAAATGAATGCAGTCACTTCCTGGCTCTGCCTATGGCAATCTTTATGTACAGATTGCTTATGATCAGCGATGGCTAGCTTATTATTCGATGATTTATCGTTACTTTAATAATCATTAGGATTACTCCGTCTCACACACAAAGAGAAGCAGGGCGTTGAAGCCGCTGCTTTGGCTTTGCGGTGTGAGCTCATACGCTAGCTAGCTGTCTCGCTTTATCTCAGCATGCTGTCTGCCTCTAGAAACTGTGGCGCATTTAGGTCGCCACATTCGAGATCCTTCTAGAAGTTTTATCTATATTTATATCTGGAATCATTTTCAACACAGACAATTGGTTAGCTTACGTAATTTCGATTCAAATTGGTTTGAAAGAACACTTACTATTAATACCTCTCCTCTGCGTCTCGGGTTGCTATTAATATATTGTGCTTAACAGCAACAAATTTCAGCTTTTTAACAGTTTAAGAGAACGTAAACTGTCATGACTTTAGCATTATTGGCTGAAAAATGGCATAATGGGCGGGATTGTGGTGGCTGAAATTGAGCTTTTCCTTCTTGAACAATCTGGAGCAAAAAAGCAGTGAAGCGAATGTCCGTTACTCGAGTAGAAAAATTGAGTTTTTTGGGGTTTGATCTTCGTACACAGTTGAAAAATCCTCGACGCCAGATCTTCACTGAGACTGACTCAGACCTGAAACGAAACAACAGCACAAAGAAACATTAGAGAAAAGCGAATATTTGGCGGCGGAAATCCAGATAACGGTCAAAAAATAGTTTTGCTGATAAAACTGATGAGGTAGCCGGACTTTGGGACAAAAAAAAAAGTATTTAAATCGCAAAAAGACGGAGAGCCATCCTCCGATACAACACTTACCTCAGACAAATCCAGGAATGCTCTAGAAGGGTGGGACTCAGTATATATAGTTCTGACGTTTTTTGCGTCACTCCGGTGTCGTGAGCGCGCTTTCGGGCGTTTCTTTTCAACACAAAATGGAGTTGATGATCACGCGGTCCTTTCGCGCGCACACTCTCGAAACGACCTTCTATGTTCAAGGGCGAGCCCATCCCCCACTCCATTTTCCGGTTGTTGTTTTACGGTGTTTGTTCAAGGATAATAATTAATTTGTTGGAATTTCTATTACATTTTTTTTTTATTACATCATTGTACACAATAGGTATATTCGTTTATACATTAAAAAACTAGCTATTGTAATTTGGATTCAGCGTTTTATGTAAATTACTTTAATGCTATTATGTTCAAAGTCTGGGTTAAAATGAGAAACGTACGAAGGATGGGAAAATAAAAAAGTGCATGCAAATAGGACTATTTCATATGTTCTGATTGTTTTTTGTTGACATATGTTTATGTCTTTATGCAATGCTTAATTCCTTTCATTAAAACTACAGTGGATTTAGAAATGGTATATTTTCAAGAATTAAATACAACAACATATACAATATTATAAAACATTTATTCATTTCTGGATTTATATAACCACAAATAACACCAATAAGACTGCCAAAAATTCTGCAAAGCGCAAAAATTAGAAATGGATGAACGAGGGATTGTCAGTTAATGGTTTCACAACAAGTACATTTCACATTGATTTCTGTAAGAAGTATTTGACAAAGTAAAATGTATGAATTTATTAATTTATCTCTTTAAAGTGAGAACAATAGTTGTGCACTTCCGTCACAGTACACTTTAACCTCTCAACAACTTCCTTGTTTGCTACAAAGACAAAATGGCAGCCTCCTTACAACGCATTGGAACAGTTATCTGCCGCACATTTCCTGTTATTTTACAACGAAATCTCCAAAGACAGGTTGGTTGAATAAAATCCTTTAAATAAATGTTGTTTATGTAACGTTAAGAGCAATAAGCCTGTTGTGGTTACAGTTCAGTCATGGCATGCGGACAGCTCAAAATGACTAGACCGACATAAAGGGCAATTTACGTGTTTTGTATTGCAGAGAATTCGTGATTGTAAAATAACTTTAAGTGCTGCTCCAGTGCTGCGTGTGAATTTTTGTACATCATCATCATCATCAGCTGAGAGCACCGATTCAACTGAGACACTGTCTAGATATGCAGACAGACCATGGGAATACTTAGAAAGTGAAGGTAAATATGATCACATTATTAAAGTACAGTAATTGTGGTCAAATGGTGGCTAGAATCGCTCTCTCCCCTTAGAGTACATTGAGCGCTATGGATCAAAGCCTGTGTGGTCCAACTACAGGAGGAACCATAAGGGGGGCGTCCCACCTCAAAAGACAAGAAAGACCTGTATTGTAAGTACACATTTGTTTTTGTTTAATATTCTTATTCAGATGCTTTTCTCAGTCCATAAACTTTTAATTAATGAGTTTTATTTTGAATTGCCATAGAGAGGAGATAAGATATGTGCGAACGCTTGTCCCATCTGTCGTGATCCAAATGTCATTATCCACTACAAGGTTTGTTTTTCAGTTCTTTATTTCATGTGGACTGTGTGAGTACTACACTTTAAAGTTATTTGCTTCAATATACAGTATTTGTTCTGCAGAATGTGAATCTGTTGCAGCAGTTCATTAGTCCTCAAACTGGAAAGGTGTATGATCCCACTCGAACCGGTAACACATTTCTCTGTACATTCAAGTGTATTATTTCTAATATGATCCTTATCTGATCACTTTTCTCTTCAATTGTTTCCTCAGGTGTGTGCATGAAACAACAGAAACTACTTAACAAGGCCATTGATACCGCTAGAGATCATGGTAAATTGATGTTTTAAGTACCAATGTGCACACAATTAAAAGAAGCTAGAATGAGCTGATCAGTCTTATTATTTGATGAAGAAGTGCTTTATTTTTTTTGTTTCCTTTTAAGGCTTACTTTCTGTCCAGTTACCTCATGTGGACTACTCTAAAGAAGACTACTCAAACAGCCATGGTGCTGTTGCACCAACCCCTGCTCCATTTTCTTTCAGCTCTGGAGAACTGTGGTACTCATGGTATGGTAGTATAAAACCAGATGAGCGAGAACTGGCAAGAGTGAAGCGGATCTACAAAGACTACCTGAAACCGGATGTTTGAGTCTTGTTTGTAATAGACTTTAGTCAGGGTTGACGCCATACTAAATTTCTTCTGAAAACGAGGCTGTGAGGGGTAGACTTAGTCTTTACAATGGCATGCACTGGATAAAGGTCCAAGATCACACATAATTTATGGAGTTTTTGTCTACAAAACAATGATTTGCCAGCTAAACAATTGTCATGTACAATTAATTCAACACATTTCTGTCCCTCAGACTTGTTTTAATTCTTGTCAGAAACTAAATACGGTGCTACCCTGACTACAGTCTATAGAAAGACACATTTCTCCTTAAGTGTTGTTACATTCTGTCCAACCAAGATGAGCATAAAATACATTTAACTTGTTAAAATAAAAGCTCTACAACAACTTGACTTTGTTGCAAAAATCATTTATTTGCTTTTCCATGAAATTTGGATATACACTATATATTCAAATCAAATAGTCAATAGTCATGTGTTTATTTCCTCATTCAAGACAGATGAGGTACAGGTCGCATCATTGCTTGAACATTATATAGGTTAAACTCTTTGGGGCTGGTTTAGTATGTCAGCATAATAATGATTTCATAATCTAAACCAAAGTGTTCAAAGGCAGTTTAACACTAAATATATGCATCAGCAGTCAGACTCTTATCAAACTGCACACTTCTAGCCCCCTCTGTTCACATTTGATGGGGACATAGTATGTTTTATAGCACTGCATTAGACAGATTAACAGCTGGTAATGATATGGCCTGAATGCAAGATTAATACAAGAATGTCAGACATCATGACTAAAGAACAAGCGATGTGCATATAAATTGTATGCAAATAAAAATACTTATCTGGAATCAGTCTTCACCTAAAAGGCATGGTGGGAAAAACATCCTACACCAACGCTGTGACTCTTTTTTCTATTTGTATATATATATATCACCCTACAGAGTTTGCATGCAGGTACTGAGTTTGCATGATCAGTCAATTGAACAAGAAACTTTTTGGCTCTATTGAGAATTAGCAACTTAGATGAGCCCTTCAGTGATGTAGTTTGACAATCTTGTTATTAATACCAGCCGTTATTCATTTTTAGGCTTGTTGACCAGAGTTTCTCCAAGGGCCTCCAGCACTTCTCTCTTGTAGTCATCAAAGTCTCCATCGATCTGGATGACTGACTGGTCCTCCACCACCCACAGCTGGCACTGGGTCTCTGTGATCAGCCTGGCATCGTGGCTCACAATTATCACAGCTAAAAAAAAAAAAATTCATATTAGATGTTAAGATTTTACCCCTTGGTTTGTTTCTACCTACAAATCATTGTAATATAAGTAAAATCTTGCAGAACAAGGTATATTAACATCATGAATGGGTATTCATGCACGATAACAACAAATGAATGGCATCTGTGATCAATAATTTTAGACTCAGAGTTGGAAACCAAAACAGAAGAAAACATACCCCCTTTGTATTCATTGATGGCTTCTGACAATGCATCAATCGACTCAATGTCCAAGTTATTTGTGGGCTCATCCTGTACATTTGCATGGAGAGGTTGATAGAGAATGTTAAACCACTCATTTTAGTTGAAAAATCTTGAATAAGACATTTAAAACATGACAGTACTCCTTACCAAGATGAGGACGTCAGGTTGCCGACAAGAAAGTTCAGCAAATACCACTCTTGCCTTCTGACCACCTAAAAAAAAAAACCCCAGCACAAATCAGAAAAAATCTCTACGAAGGACAAATGAGTTTGAAAATCATCCATGAATGCAGTTCTATAGTGCTTACCAGACAGTTTGGAGATCTGGATGGTGTGTGCATGGCTCTCTAACCCAAAGCGACCAAGGCACTTCCTGGCATCCTGGTATTGGAGGTTGAAATTCCTCTGGAGATACTCTGTGGGAGACTCCTCCATGTTCAACTGATCAGCATACTGCTGATTGAAGAACCCTACTTTCTACAGACACAGACAGAAGAATGAACCAATTACCCAAAAGTCAAGAAAAGGAAAATAAAAAGAATGATTAAAAAAAAGAATGATTTTAAACATTTGGCCTACCAATCGATGGTTCTTCCTCATCTCTCCTTTTGACTAAAATAATAAAAAAGCTTAATTAGTGCCATGAAAGGAACAAATCAACAAACTTTGAGGAAAAATGAGTACACATATTAATCATTCTCAAATAACATTTGTTACAAATATTATTTAATAAATATAACTGGTACTTACAGGAATTAATTTTCCAGTCAAAAGCAGGAGGAGTGTACTCTTACCAACTCCATTGGGCCCAACAATACATACTGAAACAGAAAAATGATCTCAGGTTCATTTTCTAACAATCTCTTGTGAACATTTTCCACCATTTTTTAACCTGCCAGTCATAAGCTGCGTCTCCACCACAGGAACCTTCCCCAGGAACTAGGGACTTTGGGGTGGTACTCTGTGTGTTTCGACCACAGGAACCAGGGTCTAAATGACGTTCAGGGTAAAAATTTCCCCATCAGAAAGTCCCTGCTTGCAAGGTAGTACCTTCAGTGGTGGGACTTGGGTGCTGAGCAGGCTGACTGAGTTCACACAGCATTTTTATTGGTTGACTTCATGCATTTTATTTCAACCACCATTTTTAAAAGTCTGTTGCGGTGTGTGCAGTAAGAGTTATTTGCTATTCAAATCAACAATGGAGTTTAAAAAACACCAACACGCAGTCCTACGTCACTGGACTTAATCTTCACGGTACTTTAGACCGCGATGGAAACGCAGACAGCAACAGGTCTGGGGGGAAAAGTTCCTGGGAAAATTTTTTATGTAGACATATGTGACTTACTTCTGGACTCCATGTCAATTCCAAAGTCCACATTCTTGAACAGAGGCTTCTGGCCTTCATAACCAAAGTCAACACCTGTGAGTGAATGAGAGGAAACAACAAACTTGTCATCAAAACCCAACATGTTTAATAAAAACATAATTCTTCAGAGTTAAACTGATAAGAGACAGGAAAAATAGAAATGTACTCACTGTGCAGGCCTAGAATTGGTGGTGAGAGTGGAGGAGGGTTGGGGAAAGTGAATTTGACGGTGTATTCTCTCGGCCTCCTGAGGAGCTCTGTGCTCTCGTGGCTCTCCTCCTCCTGGTTTTTCTTCTTTCCCTTCTGCTGTTTCCTTGTCAAAGCATCTTTCGTCTGTTTCTCCTGCAAATGAAGGACGGAAAATGAATAGCAGTCTTTCAGAAGAATTGAATAATAAAGAAATCAAGGAAAATGTCAAGGACTCACAGCTTGCTTTGTGGACTTTCCTCCAGCCTTCAGGTCTTTGAGCTTTTTCTCTTGTTTCTCATACTGCTTCAGGAGTTCTTTCTGTTTCTGTATGTACATCTTCTTAAACGTTACTAAGACACATCAAGCAAACAAAAATAGTTAGATAATTAAACTTCTTTGAGCAGTTTTAATTTGTGTTGGCATTTAAAACGAAACTCACGGTAGTTGCCCCTATAGTAGTAGAGTTTCTGGTTGTCTAGGTGAATGATATCTGTACAGACGTCATCTAAGAAACTCTGGTCGTGGGACACAATTAGAAGAGTTTTCTTCCAGCTCTGCAAGTAGCTGAAAGAAAAAATGAGATGTGAGGTAATTCTTGAGCACCATATAGCAATTATTATGACAAAGCGACCAAAAATCATTTTGTTTTTTTTGTTGAGCAGTGGCAACACGAGTGACAGCAACCATTTGTGATGCATTGTGTGTCCAGCAATACAACATTATGAAAAGTTTAACATTACTGAACTTATCAATAATGTTGCTTATAATAACGCTTATCAGCTCACGCACACCAGCTATATAGGAGTAAATATTTAATTTGTTTAACATTCTATTAATTTGATACATTTACTTCATAGACACCCTTCTCTGATATATCCATTCTGCTCTCTGCTTGCAATGTATTTTGGAAAATACGGTAATAAGATCAAAAACACTGGAAACTGACGACCTCCAATGATACAATCAGTGTAAACTCCCCTTAATACAATCAAAAGACACCATCAACTGTCTGGGAACAATTAAAAGTAGGCCATTTATAATTAGCATGAAATGTAAATACATCAACTAGATGGATTTGTTTTGTTGATACTTAAAGCTAAAGTAATTACTTGTTAAGCCAGATGACGGCGTTAAGGTCCAGGTGGTTAGTGGGCTCGTCCAGCATCAGCAGAGTGGGCTCCATGAACAGCGCTCTGCAGAAAAAAAATAACAAAAAAACAATAATATATGATTTCTCATGACAATGAGTGTAGACTTTAATTAACATTTATAAAATGAATAAATTCACACCTAGCCAGTGACACTCTCATCCTCCATCCACCAGAGAACTTCTTGGTGGGTCTGTTCTGCATCTCTGAAGTGAAAGACAGACCAGCCAAGATCCTACGAGCTTTAGCCTCCGCTGCCGCTGCTCCGATCGCCCTCAGCTCCTCATACACCTGCGAGTGACACACACATACAGTTATCCTCCACTATTCCATGGATCAGCATATTTACAGGATTTCAGCTAGCTGCTCTCGTCGGACCTTATCGAGCCTCTCTGCCACGCTGTCGTCTCCTTTGTCCAGTCGACTCTGTAACTGCCGTTCATCCTCCAGGAGCTTCAGTCTGCGGGTGTCGGCCTTCAGCACAGCCTGAACTGCAGGAGTGTCGTCCGCTACCACCTCTGAGGAACAACAAAGAAAAAGACGTAAGGGATTTCACAATCGGTATGAATCTGGATTCACTGTACCGTATCACACCCAAAATAGACAGCTCAAATAGGAAAGTGGGGATAAAAAAAAAAAAAAAGTATAATATGATAGAGCAATAGAATGAAGAGTGAAGAAAACAGAACAGTAACATAAGCTCGTACAAATCATTGGCAATGGTTCTTTTAACCCTAAAAGATGAAATGTGTAGCTTTTCATATCTTAAACAGCCCTGTCAGAAGATGTAACATGGCCATATTCCAGGATGATAATGTCAAGATTCATCAGGGTTAAAATTGTGAAAGAATGGTTCCTGATGCACCTCTTGATGGAAATAAATTTTGTGATGTTATTTCCATCAAAAAGTGCATCCATTTTTGGTCAAGATCTTGTATTGACAATGCAAGAGGTGAGCGCTCTGTAAAGTCTACTCCAGCACATCCCAAAGACTTTCAATGAATTTAAAGTCTGGACTCAGAGGTGCCAAAGTGAAAATGACTCTTCATGTGCCCTCCCAACCATTCTTTCACAATTTGAGCCTGATGAATCTTGACATTTTCATCCTGGAATATGGCCATGATACGACTTCCTACATGGTTGTGTAAGAAATTAAAAACTACACACTCCATATTTTAGGGTTAAAAAGAAACGTTGCCAAACATATAACATGCTAGAAACATAATAATCACTGTAATAATGATCCATTCATAGATTTGCCTAAGTATTTGCCTATTAAAATCCAAGCAGCTACCTTTTTTTTTTTTTTGGCAGGGCAGTGTATTTAAAAATTACAAATGCAAATGAGAAAACAGGTATTGGTACTCAGTATTGACGAGTACCAAAAATGAAAGTATCGGTATCAGACTCATTCTCGAAAAAAAGGTCATCCCTAACTAAACTATTTGTGAAAAACATTTGTGTTACTTGAAATAAAAGAAACGTTAACTGAAATAAAATATATTTAATGATTTTTATTTCAGCTAGTTGACAAAGAAACATTTTTAATTAGTTTAACTTCGTGTACTGAAATAACTGAGAAATTAAAATTAATAAAAACTATAACAAAAATGACAAAAAAAATATTACTTACTTATTAATTACTACTAATTATTAGTAATTACAATACTACTATTAATTACTACCACTAATTACTAATTAAAACTAAAACAAAAAATATAAAAATTCTAATTTAAAATAATATTAAAAACAATAACAGTATCTCGATGATACTGAAATAAGAGTGCTGTACTGTACCTTGCTCACAAAGCAGGACATCAATATTGGGAGGAATGCTGAGAGCTCTGTTAGCAATGTGCTTCAACAGAGTGGTCTTCCCTTTCCTGATTCAAACAGGAAACAGGTTTTACAAGTGTGAAACTTCCAAACAAGTTCAATGCAGTAATGTGTCAAATTAAAACCATCAACCCACCCATTCGGTCCAACCAGACCGTATCTTCTCCCAGCAACAACCAGAAGGTCTGCGTTAACAAACAGCTCCTTACCATGGGCTGAAATGCTGAATCTTTCTAACTAAAACATATAATGGAAGTCATTTAGTACATAGTACTAAGCATTTTCAAATGGCTCAGAGGAAAGTTTCCCATTCATTTAACCTTGATGTCTGAGGCATTTTCCAGCATGGCCTGTCGAGAGGACATCTCAGCCTGAGAGACGGAGAAGTCTCCTTCTTTTTCGTCGTGAGCGCGCACAAGAGCCACCTGACGCTCATACTCCATCTGCACAGCACAGGAGGAAGTGTCTACAATCAGTGTTGCTATTATTAACTAAAACTATTAAAAATAATTTTTTGTTCATTAAAAGAAAAGGTTTGTGTTTACATAATGTGTGCGTACTGTATGTATATTACATTTATATATATTAGTTTATATATATATATATATATATAAATATAAATGCACGAGTATTTGTATATATATATATATATATATACACACACATATACATACACACACACACGCACAGACACATAAATAATATATATAAATATAATAATATATACACACATTATGTAAACACAAACTTATGTTAGATGCAATTAATGAATTTGACTAAACTTTAAGTACTAAAAAGACTAAAAAAAACTAAAGTATTTACATTTAAAAGAAAACTGAAAATATTAAAATAAACATTCAATATCCGACTGTGGTCACAACAATTGAGAGCAATTTGTCCTTATATAATACAAAGAAATTAGAGTATTAAAAATTTGGATACGCTACCATTTTCTTTTTTTTCTTCTTCTCTTTTTTACTCATGTTAGCGAAAGGGTCGTCCTGTTTTTCTTTGGCTTGCTCAGCCGCGAGCGCCTCCTCTGCACTCTATGGGACAGGAAATAGGATAGTGGATGAATGAACACTTGGAGATTTTGAATATTAGAAATACAAAATAAAAGAATGTACCATCATTATGTCATTGTCATCACTCTTTTCCTCTTCCTCTTCATCATCACTAGGAGGAGGGCGAGCAGGCTTCCCTTTCTGAAAACACACCAAAGCACTCTCAGAATTTTTTCAGCACCCATTACTCCAGTCTTCGATGTCACATAATCCTTCAGAAATCATTCTAATATCAATGTTGAAAACAGTTGTGCTGCTTAAAGGGTTAGTTCACCTAAAAATGAAATTTCTTTCATTAATTATTCACCCTCATGTCGTTCCACATCCATAAGACCTTCGTTTATCTTCGGAACACAAATTAAGATCTTTTTGATGAAATCCATTTTTTTTATCCCCCAGAGAAAGCAACGAAATTACCACATTCAAGGTCCAGAGTAGTAGTAAAGACATTGTTAAAATAGTCAATGTGACTACAGTGGCTGAACCTTAATGTTATGAAATGACAAGAATACTTTTTGTGCGCAAAAACAAAACGAAAATAACGACTTTATTCAACAATTTTATAAAAAAAATAATATATTCTCATCGCTTCATAACATTAAGGTTGAACCACTGTAGTCACATGGACTATTTTAATGATGTCTTTAATACTTTTCTGGGCCTTGAAAGGTGCAATAACATTGCTGCCTATGTGTAGGTTAAGAAACCTTTGGATTTCATCAAGAATATCAGTCTTCTGAAGATGAACGACATGAGGGTGAGTAATAATGACAGAAATTTCATTTTTGGGTGAACTAACCTTTTAAGTTTTAAAGCGTAAGTGCAATAGACCTGCCACTTGATCTGTTCCCTGTAATGCATTTCTTTCTTTTTCATTTTTTTTTAACTAACTTTTTGTTTGATCTTTTTAATGCAGGGTTTACTTAATGTATCAATATTTGAAGGCTACATGCTAATGTTTTAATGTGTTATTTAATCATTCATGTCATGTTATCATTCATTCTCATGTGTTGCCATAATGACTTTTGCTCAATTTAATGCATCCTTGCTGAATGAAACTTAATTTCTTAAAAAACAAACAAACAAAAAAAACACTTTTGAATGGTAGAATTTATATTAGCTTAATCTGACCTTGGGCTGTTCCTTCTTGCCTTTCTTCTGAGGCTTCTCTTGTTCTTTCTCTTCAGCTTCATCTTCCTCCTGTCAACATTGAGACGTCCTTTAGTTGAGTCACACCTAAACCTTCACTGGCTTGACAAAACAATACACATTCATCAAAACAAGAGACACCCACCTTAGATGGTTTAGCAGCAGCTTTCTTGCCTTTTTTCCCACCTTTCTTTTCATTCTCATCTTTTTTCTCTATCCCTTCATCTTGTTCATCCTCTGAGGCCTCCTGTGTTTAAGAATAGAGTAAACCATAGATCCTAGACGAAATGTGTGATCAAAGCACAGTGCACCGTACAATATATTGTTAATAAAGCAGATTGGAAAATACAGAAAGGGGTTAGTTTCCATAATGAGTAAACCACTGCTGTAATGTAGCAATATATAAAAAAAACAGCAAGGTAGAAGATGTGAATTTTGAAGAAGAAAAAGAGGGAATAAAAATATAAAGAAGCTTAAGAAACGATCCCATGTACCCACCTTTATTATTTTAGGTTTAGCCTTATCTTTTTTCTTGCCCTTGGTTACCTTCTCAACTTCCTGAATCACATACATACATGTACAGAAACAGGAACACGTCCTTATAGATGTAGAAATACTCAATATGCAGCCTAATATTTTCTTCCCTTCCGTATCAAACAAATACAATGTGAACAAAATTATGTGAATCGGCTTCGCGCAAAAGATAAAAACCCTGAACCAAGACAGAAGAGTGACAATATCACACAAGAAGTTTTTTGGAAAAGGAACGAATGCAAAATGGAATGAATTCCCCTGGGAATGTCATGAGGCAAGAGAAAGGACATGAGGGATGGCTGCCGGAGTGGAACTCAACAGAATATTAGAGAGGATTAATTACAGTGCCACTTGAAAGTTTGTGAACCCCTTGCAGAATCTGTGAAAATGTGAAAAATTTTAACAAAATAAAAGAGATAATAATACAACATGCATGTTATTTTTTATTTAGTACTGTCCTGATTAAGATATTTTACATAAAAGATGTTTACATATAATTCACAAAAAAAAAAAAAAAAATAAAATGACCCCGTTCAAAGGTTTGTGAACCATTGATTCTTAATTCTGTGTGTGGTTGCCTGGATGATCTACGACTGTTTTTTTGTTTTGTGATGGTTGTTCATGAGTCCCTTGTTTGTTCTGAGCAGTTAAATTGCCCAGCGTTCTTCAGAAAAATCCTCCAGGTTCTGCAGATTCGTCAGATTTCAAGCATTTTTTGCATACTTGAACCCTTTCCAGCAGTGACTGTATGATTTTGAGATCCATCTTTTCACACTAAGGACAATTGAGGGACTCAAACACAACTATTAAAAGAGGTTCAAACATTCACTGATGCTCCAGAAGGAAACACGATGCATTAAGAGCTGGGGGTGAAAACTTTTTGAATTTGAGATCAAGGTAAATTGTACTTAATTTGTCTCCGGGAAACATGCTCAGAGCAAACAAGGGACTCATGAATAACCGTCACAAAACAAAAAAACAGTCGTAGATCATCCAGGTAACCACACAGCATTAAGAACCAATGGTTCACAAACTTTTGAATGGGGTCATTTTAATAAATTCAGCTATTTTTTGTCTTGCGAATTATATATAAACATCTTTTATGTAAAATATCTTAATCAGGACAGTACTAAATAAAAAATAACATGCATTTTGTATTATCTCTTTTATTTTGTTAAAATTTTTCACATTTTCACAGATTCTGCAAGAGGTTCACAAACTTTCAAGTGGCACTGTATGTGGTGGGTGATGCATATGTATTATGGTTAGGTACACAAAATCTGACGATGCTGTAAAGATAATATTATGAATAGTGACCTTACAGACAGCCACTCATGACTATTAAAGGATTAGTTCACTTTAAAACGAAAATTACTCCAAGCTTTACTCACCCTTAAGCCATCCTAGGTGTATATGACTTTCTTCTTTCTGATTAACACAATTGGAGTTATATTAATAAATATCCTGATGCATCCAAGCTTTATAGTGGAAGTAAACGAGTATGAAGCTCAAGAAAGTGCATCCATCCATCATAAACGTGTACTCCACACTGCTCCGGGGGGTTAATAAAGGAAGGAAGGTGGTTTGGGTGGAAGCTAAATATTTTACTTTATAACCTATTAAATACAGTTATTTTTCTTACACAAATGCATCGCTTCGCTTCAGAAGGCCTTTATTAACCCCCCTGGAGCCGTGTGGAGTACGTTTATGATGGATGGATGCACTTTCTTCATACTTCATACTTCCCGTTCACTGCCATTATAAAGCTCGGATGCGTCAGGATATTTATTAATATAACTCAGATTGTGTTCATCAGAAAGAAGAAAGTCATATACACCTAGGATGGCTTGAGGGTGAGTAAAGCTTGGGGTAATTTTCATTTTAAAGTGAACTAATCCTTTACGACTATGTAGATATGAAACTAACAAACACTGATTTCTGTGCAATTTCTCTCTACAAAATAAATAAATAAACTATGAAAATTCTTTATTGTATTGATCGTTGCATGAAATAATTGAGAAGTAGAAAAATGTCTAGCAGTGTGACATTATACTCACATAAAACTATTTTAAACAGTTTTACATGACTGTATTTGTACTTTTGTTAAATGTATGTGTCATTTTAAAATTAACTACAGAGGATAAAACACTAAAAAAAAAAATCCTGATATTTAAAAAAAATATTATCGCATGAATATGAAACGAAATTTTGTGACAGACAGGTTTTACTGATATAGCTACACAGACTCAATCTACAATGACTGACTGCGAAATAACGCACCTTAGAGCTCTTCTTGCTTTGGGGTTTATCGTCGTCATCATTATCATCTCCACCTGCGTCTTCTTCATCATCATCACTTTGCCTTTGACTTAGAGCAGCAAATATGTTGCCACCCTGATAGTATGAGAAGAACAAAAAACAGTCTGAGCAATGTGTTGCACCATCTAGATTAGTCCTGCCACTAGTGGACTCACAGAGACGCTGACATTGTAGATCACATGACTTAAATTGCACTGTTGTATACATGGTGCAGCAGGAGAAAATGACTGTCCACAAAGTGCTTCCCAGTGAAACACCACAAAGTATATCAAAGCAACTCACTTTGTTTCTCTTTCCTCCTTTGACTGGAGCAACAACTGTAAAATAAAAATAAGTCAGATGTTAAATATGTGGTGTGATGTGTGACACACTGGCACAAACAAAGTTTATGACATTACCCTCTTCCTCTTCCTCATCTTCATCACTGGCCTGGACTGAGAGTTTCTTGAGACGCTGCATGACCTCTGAATCTTCATCATCATCGTCGTCTCCTCCTGTTTTGCCTTTCCGCCTGTCTTTCTTTTTCTTCTGAGGCTAACAGCAAATGACAAAGGAATACAAAAACATAACATATTTGAGTGTAATTTCATTAAATATATTTTTAATTATTAGAATGGATTTTAAAACACGAGTTATATTAAAATAATTCACCTGTTTCCCTTGTGCCTCTTTCACTGGTGGCTGTTCTACGTCTGGTTTATTCTCTGATGCCAGCTCCTCAAAAAACTGTAAGGATGAAATTAAAATGATAAAATGCAAAAATATGCATAAACAATACAGATGTCAGAGGTATGTTTATTTAAAAATTACTTATTATTAATTTTATAATTGTATTTAGTGCTGCTAGTTGCCAAGATATTAATTATTAAATAATTATCTGACAAAAATATTCCATTATACTGTATATAATGCATAAATAGATAAAATATATTTATTTATTTACGTATTTTAAAGTACTTAAATCTAAATTAAGCAAAATATTTATAATTAAAGTTATAACATATCACAGTTATGAATGAAGACTTACGCTTTTCTTCCCCTTCTTATCCTTCTTTCCTTTTTTGACAGGTTTGTCTAAACAAAGAAAAATCATTATAGTAAGCACTTCTGTCAACATAAACACTCACAAACACACCAGACAAAGCAGACTGGAATGAACATGCACAATATGCACACCGACAGAAATCTGACAATGCCACAGAAAGAATGTCATGTGTACTGGAATAAAAACAACGGCTGTCTCAAAAATAGTGAGCTGCTTAACTAGACAGCATTTTTGGGCATCATATGCAGTTAGGCACATTTGAACGTTCCCAAAAATGCTGTTAAGCACTGCCGCTCACTATGTTTTGAAACACAACCACTATATCAGCAGTTAACGCTTGCGCACGGTAGATACATGGATCAAAAGCGAATATGGTCTGAAATTATATCCGGCTGACAAAATGATGTAATGACAGTGAAACATCAAACTCCGCACCAAAGCTAATGGGCTAAGCAAAATATACCAACAATATAATAAAACACAGCCACTTTATCTACATTAAACACAGTGAAAGTAAGTAAAATGTAATTAAAAGCAGAGCTGTCATCACAGAAACTATTTCGATATGGTTGCATCATATTCATGTCGTTATTATTATCAGGCTGTGTGGTAACAGAACCCCATAATCTTACCTGTTTGTTGTTCATCATCACCCTCCCACTCAGCCACTTCTTTTGATTTCTTTGGCATTTTTTATGCTAAACCTTTTCACTCACACGGAATGAAAATAAATTAGAGTATTTTGAATATAACTCAGGGATGTATCACAGCTGACAATGAGCACGAGCACACTGTAGCTCACATCACATGCGGCCTATCCGCTCACTGCCACAGACATGCAAACGCCGGGAGTTCGGTTTGCGACAGCGCCACAACCTCACGCAGGCCGTCCAGGGTATTGCACTGGCGTTGCCTAAAATGGTTGATTTCAAAGAAAAAGTTTGCACCGTAAATATTGTGCTTGGTGTGTTTAGGTCTTTATTCTAGAAAACATTGTTTATTTAAAACGCTCAAATATTTAATTGAAAAATCAGAAAATTAATATAATTTAATATAATATAAAAGTTTATTTTAGTGTTCTTGTTACATGTGCTTACTATAGTAGTAACAGCAAATTATGCATATGTAATTGCAAGCAACTAACCCTAAACTAAACCCTAACCCTTCAGTAAGTACATGTTAATTATTATTACTCAGTATTGGTGCAATTACTCTATAACAAGGACTTCTTAAAATGAAGTGTAACCTGACCTAATAATATAATATAATATAATATAATATAATATAATATAATATAATATAATATAATATAATATAAAAAAGAATGTTTAATGAATTCCATTGGGAAAATAATATCCAAATCTGAATAATATACATGCAGTTTTTTTATCCATCGGTACAATGGACAACTACTGTCCTGCGTTTCAGACTTTTATTTTGAAAAGAAAAAGCCGCCATAGTTCACAGCGGGCGTGAGGGTCTTGCAGTACGTCGTGTCCGCCACTGGATGCCGCTGTAACAGGCAGATTACGCTTCTAGAAGGTGGTGGACGCATGCGCAGTGCCTCAGACTGGCACTGTGCAAGGACATAAGGAGAGTGACATTTGTGTAACGTTAAAAACAGATTCATATTCTTTCTAAATCACACAGAAGTTTGCGTCAGTCAGATTTGGATACACTCTCGCATCTCTGAACAGTGAGCTGACGCTCTACAGCATTTAATCTGATTCTCTGAGGACAGGTAACGTTATGCATTTAATTTAACTGACTGACATGTATAGATATGAAGACTAACAGAATAACTATTATCTTTCCAACTCAGACAGGAAACGCTTTCAACAGAATGACTATACTCTTTATTATCGTACAGTATCTCGATTTGGAAAGAATTTATTATACTTCTCGGATTGTGAGCTCTGGGTTGAAAGTGTTGATTTGTAAAGTGTGACCCAAGCGTGATGTTCATGTGTCAGGCTGCGTCTGATCACTGTAAATACCTGCCCAACTGTAAATATGGTATACTTAGCTAATACAAAACGATACGAGGCTTTTTATTTAATTCGAACAGATGATTGAGCAACATAACGTACTAAGCTCCTTCAATTATTTGTCATTATTACTTCTGAATTAAGGTCTTGAGATGCCTTTAGAAGGCATTTTTGGGCATCCAGAAATGCAGCATGGCCATCATAGGTGCCTGCTGCATATTTAGACGCTCTAAAGTGCTTTTTAGGTTGGCAGTTGACACTGTCGTTGTGTTCAGCTTTTGCACCTTTTCTGTCCCACACTTGCTGCTGCCACTCACTCTAAATTACTTAGCTGCTTGCTCATACAGCATTCATCAAATAATCCTGAAAAGAATGTATCATGGTTTCCACAAAAAAACAAAGAACAAAAAAAAAAAAAAACAGCACAACTGTGTTCAACATTGATGATAATAAGAAATGTTTCTTGAGTGGCAAATCAGCATATTAAAATGATTTCTGAAGGATCATGTGACACTGAAGACTGGAGTAATGATGCTGAGAATTCAACTTTGCATCACAAGGAATTAATTTTAAAATGTTTTGTAATAGAAAACGGTTAATTTAATTTGTTGTAATACTGTATTTTTAATCATACATGCAGCCTTGGTGAGTACAAAATACTTTTTTTTCAAGAACATTAGTAAATTAACATTAGTAGCTCAAGTAGTAGAGCAGTGTGAGTAATTCCATGGGTTAGATTCCTGGGAAACTTACAAATTGAGAAAATGTAGACCACGAATGCATTGTAAATTGCTTTGGTTAAGCATATCTGCCAGATGCATGCAAATGTAAAGACCTGAATGTCTTGCTAGTGTGATTTAAATGTCATATTTTGTCTGTCCTAGCAAGGTTTTGAAGGACTGCAGTTGCACTGTGAATGAGTGAGTAACCAAAGGCAGCAGTGGATGGGAGAGTTCACGTTTCCTCCTATTTGAGTAGCTTGATGATGTCATCTTTCTGAGAGTCCATCGAGGTTGCCTCAGCACCCTGACTTGAATGGCTGTGTGCAGAGGGGGTGTCTCTCTTTGGGTGGGGTGTGTCAGGAACCATGGCGGCAGGCAACCAATGACGAAACAGTGCTGGAATTTATGTCAGGTACAACATTGATAATAATAAGAAATGTTTATTAAATTAATCAGCATATTAGAATCATTTCTAAAGGATCATGCGACACTGAATACTGGAGTAACGATGCTGAAAATTCAGCTTAATGAAGTTACATTTTTAAAACATTAAAGTGGTCATATGAAGCTATTTTAAAAGTTCATTATTTTGATTATTGGGTGTAATAGAATAGGTTAACATGCTTAAATGTTCAAAAAACATTTTTTACACTATTGCAGCTCCACTATTCCTAGTCTGTCAAAAACCCCTCCTTTGAAAATCTCAGAGTGCTCTGATTAGCCAGCTGATCCAGTGTGTTGTGATTGGCCACAACACACTGGTTTTTAATAACAACAAAAAAGTTCTATTTTTGGCAAATGTAAAGGCCCTTTTACACCAAAAGTGAAATGAATAAGCCTCAGGTTGAAGAAAAAGCATATTTACTCCTGTACAGTAGAGGGCGCAGCTCAAACAAACCTTTCAGCTGTGCTGCCATTCTGGATTAAAGAAGAATAGGATACAGGAGAAGGAAGTTCAACACTCTTATTTCTAAATCTAAAGTAATTTTTGCTTATTAGTATGGTTTAATTGGATCATCAAAGGTCAGCAGCAAAGACATTGGTTAATAAAGTGAGATTAAATACATAAAGTATGTTTGTATAATTTAATATAGTTAATTATTACATGTTTGCGTAAAATTCTAAGATTGCATTTCACTGTTTTTATTCATTTTGAGGAATACTGAATGTTTTCGTGCAAGAGAGATGAGTAAATGCATGCTCACATTTAGTCTAGAACTACAATAACCATCATGTTTACACAGCACACACAACACCTCAGCACTTTATTTCTCTCAGCATGGGGACAAGAGAGCTGTCCGTCAATAAATGTGAAAAAGTAACTTGCGTTACTTATTTGAAAAAGTTACTTAGATATTTTGTTGTAAATTGAAAAAGTAATGCGTTACTTTACTAGTTACTTGGAAATGTAATCTGATTACGTAACTCAACAACACTTCTTTCTTTGCGTATGCCTTTGAGAGGGCATTATGCTAATATTTCACATTGTGATCTGGAAGTTTAAGGAAGTAATATCTGGACTTGGATTGAGGCATTTTAAGCAGGTCTGGGTCAGTGTTTTCTTTATTAAATCGCTTTGTGGGAAACTATGAGCTTTGTAAATTTGCAGATCGTATACATGCACAAACAGATACATTACACACTAAAGAAAAAGGAAAACATTAAAAAGCATCATATGATCCCTTTAAAATAGAAAACAGTTCTTTTAATTGTTTAATTTTTAAAAATGTTAATTGTAATAATATTTCACAACATTACTATTTTTAATGTATTTTGAATCAAATAAATGCAGCCTTGGCCGTGTGTTATTACTTTTTTTTTTTTTTTGATGGTTACACCACATGACATTTTTCAAGTCATTACATTGAAACTTTGTTCTTAAATGCTATACAGTTTTTCAAACCATATGAACTCAATATGAATACAAAAAGTAAATTTCTAAGAACTTGGCACAAAACTGTATATTTTTAAACATTTTTCCTTAGGATACCCATATTGGTCATTGACCCATGTGTGAATATCTTCTGTTTATCTCATTAATCTGCCTAACCAGATTCTGTCTGATTTGCAGACAACCGAGTTTCACTTAAATGACAACTGTAGGACCCTGAGCAGTGCATCATGGGCCTTGGCTCCTCCAAACAGTCTACGATATCTGTCTATTAAACCACCATCCTTGTCCCATCCTTTCCACCATGCATGCCAGCCAAACCGAGCGGCCAGCCTAGAGGAGGAGGATTGGGAGGAGGCTGTCAGCTTGTGCGTCCTGCTCAAACCCGGTGAGACCAATGAGCAGCACACTGTGGTGGAAGTGCCCTTTGTTGGGCCGGCCAAACTAAGTGAGCTCCTTGCCTTGGGACCCATCAGACCCTTTGACTTGCTTTTTCCTTTAACCACTGTTGATGGGAGCAGAGAGGATGATATTAGCATTACCGGAAAGGTAGGGACAGACACGGAGAGAGGTTCCTTTAGGAGTCTCTTTGAGACCGAGGGATGCCCTGCGCCGTTTATGTTGGGATCTCGCTTCTTTTGCTTTCACTGCCCCGGGATGAAGTCTGTCTCTGAGAATGGGGACAAATCAGGAAAGGAACAGGATGAGCAGAGCTTCTATCCAGCCCTCCATGTCACACATTGCAGCCATGCTGAGACTGAGAGAGTGGACAACAGTTCTAGCCAGAGAGACATGGAGAATGAAGAGAAACTGGCCCTGATGTATGAAAAGCTGAGGGTGGAGGTAAGATGAGTTTAAGAGGAATGAAATTGACCACTTGTAGAAAAATGAATGGGAGAAATGATAATGCTCAATATGGAGGCCCACACAGTATTTGGTCTAGCCTGAAATATATAGTTTTTATTATTATTATTATTATTTAAGCTAAACAATTGAAATTTTTGTTTCAGATTGTTTCGTATTATTGATTTTAAATATGTTATTGCAATATAATCTTGACTCATAGTTTAGGTTCCACATTGTGTTTCAGCTGCCCAGTTTCTTTGTGAAAAATCATGACTACAGCATATACTCTGAAGATGTTGAGTTCATCAATGGTCTTCTGAACACAAAGACAAGGTAAGGAGTTTCTAGATGCATGTAATTCTAGATTTTAGGCCTCATATTCACTTATACTATCTGTCACTTAACACATGTCACTTGTTGTTCAAACTCTTGGTTGCATACTGCTAATTAATGAGTGTGGTAAACTCTACAAATGATGTTTACAGCTAATGGGTCAACAAGACTTGATGTCCAACACAATAATAAAACAAAAAAAAACGAACAAACAAAAAAAAAAGCACAGCAAAAAAAGCTTTGCAAGCAAAGCTAAAATTTTGTTCCCTCAAGAAGTTTAATTTTTTTTTCATTTGTAAAGGTTTTGTTTACAAAACATTTACAAGCACATCAAAAAATAGTTTTTTGTTACATCAAGATGTTTTGATTGTCTCAAGTTTTGTTCTCAAAACATTTTCTTTTATGTTGGAAAAAGATTTGCTTGCAAAACATTTTTTTTTGCAAGCACGTCAAAAAACTAGCAAAATGTTTTGAAATACAAAATAAAAAAGCAAAACATTTAATACTAAACAAATTGGTGGTTTTGTTTGCTAACTGACTGGTTTCGGCTTGTTAGCAGGGTACCGGTACTTTTGAAACAGCACTGCTGATTGGTATATGCTTCTTTTTCTATGTCTGAAGGGGTCGTGTAGTGTACCAGCTGACTCTGACGGTTTGGCGATTGATGTGTCTGTGTTACTATGCGGATGCTCAGCTGGAAGTGCTGAAGCTGACCAAGCATCCAGAAGATGGCTCCATCAAAGCTCGCTGGAGAGTCAAAGGCCTCCCCTTCCACTCCATTCTGGTATTCTTCTACAAGAAAGACAAGAGCCATCTCTATAGGTGAGTCATGCTGTGATAGCCTATCAAAGCCATGCCCTGTACTCGTCTTTGTGTAACTTTATTTGTTTTTCTTTTCAGAACATATGATGCATTCTCCACCTTCTATGTTGGCTCTGATGGACGAATACACCGCCATAAAGTTGAAAAGGTGAGGTTTGCTTGCAACTTCATATTTTCCATATTCAGAATCAAATAGGACTTGAAACTTGAGATCAATTTTTTATTGCTTTCCTACAAAGGGTTAATGAAAAGAAATTTCCAATTCATAAGTCAGTAAGATTTTTATTTTTTATTTTTAAGAAATTAATATATCTTTTCAGCAAGAGCGCATAAAATTAATCATATTTTCAGAGCCAACATCATCCTAGACGGCAATGATTAAAGCGCCTGTCTTTACTAAAAGCTGAAAAAGGCTGCACAAATCGCACATAATCAAAAACAATCAAAACATATGGAGCAAGACTCTAGACCAATGAGATGGCTATAGACCAATTTTGACCTGGTAATGATTAATCAAAATGTCATAACAGTGTCAGTGTTGCTTTGAATTAGAATTACACTTCAATTTCTACAATAAAGCAGCTCTGAGTGTTTCTTTTCACTCGTGGACATCTGACATCGATGGACAAAATAGAAGAAAATGAACCGGAGAAGATTTCCAAGTCAAAGACGGTGGTGCCTCAGAGCCACACCCCTACCCATTACGTGTTCGCCACAGACCAATGGCAGTTTTAAGGTGTTTACCAGCCTGAGCGAACTTTTCCGGAAAGTTTACTTTGGCAAGCTGTTTCGACCTCCCTAAACGATTTTGTTCGAAATTGCGTCACAAAAGTTTATTCTTCGATTTAAACCCCATCACTGCGAGCTCACATTAATCTGCCTCCATTTTAGAGTGCAACGCCCACATCTCAACATCCAATCAACAACTGATGCATAGAACTAACTCCCCGGCCCACATTTTTTTTCTTTTTCGATAATCCATTACACTTGGCTATACATCACAATATGAAAAAAACACAATTCATTTTATGATTCCAAAGGTTTCAAGAACTATATGTTTGGTAACACTTTATTTCGATAGTCTACTTTAGACATTCTACTAACTACAAGTAACTTTACAACTACTTGTCAACTAGCAGTCATGTCATAAGTGTAATAGTACACTGTCTGTTTAGTGTCTGTTAACACTTGATTTTGATGATCCCCCAGCAGACATTCTACTGACTTTAAGTAACTTTGTAAGTACATGTCAAATTATTCTACTAAATTGAACCCTAACCCAGATGTATCCAATTCTGCTCCTGGAGGACTACTGTCCTGCAGAGCTTAGCTCCAGTCTCAGTCAAACACACTAGAACCAGTTTATCAAGTTCTTCCAGACAGGTGAGGTGAAGCAGGTTGAGGCAAGCTGGAGCTAAGGCTATGTTCAGACTGTCCGATTTTTGTGCATATCCGATTGAAATCCAATCAGATTTAGCAAGTGTGAATGGCAAAAAAATGTGATTTTTACTAATCCGTTTGGAACTACATTCATATGTGGTTTGAAATCCTATTTCAAATCGCATTTCTGGAAGTCTGTTTAAGTCTGACTGCTCTGACCGGATTTCGCGTGGTTTATGTGACTTTAAAACTTAAATGTCAGACGTTTTATAGGAAACATGCTGAAAGTCGCTGCAGAAACAAGATTGTGTTGTTGCAAAGTGCCGGGCGAGCAGAATAACTTTATAACAGAAACATTTTGAAAACGGTGGAGATGACAGCGTGGAATAAAGCCTCCATGGAAAACCCCTCCATGCATTTTTTTTTTGTTTTGTTTTGTTTTTTTGGCGTATGCCTGCCAACTCAATGTCAGTGCCATAGAAACCACTGCAGATACCCCGGAAAATGAAAGAGCGGCATGGACACACAAATCAGATCTGAACTGTTGCGATACACAATGTGGATGTCAGTAATTTTAGATCAGATTCCAATCGAATACACACATATTCGGATTTGGACTTTTGGACACCCATGCCCTAACCTAACAGTCTACTAATTCTCTACTGAGAGTTAGTTGACATGTAGTTGCAAAGTTACCTATAGTTAGTAGAATGTCTAAAATGGATTATCGAAATGAAATGTAATTGTTTTTCAATAATAACAGTTTTTGGGGATGAGAAAAAGAAATGTTATTTCAGTATACATAGTTTTTTTTTAGGCATTTTAATTTAGAGTAGAGTTAGATTATGTTAATATATTTGTATAATTTATGAATATGTAATTAATAAATATCATTTATTCATTTAAATACATCCCTTGGAAGTTTACTGAGACCCTCTGGTTGAGAAACACTGCTTTATTGTGTCACATCTGGTTAACCTTAACATTAACCTTACTGTTCATCTATGTTGGCAGGTTATGGAGGCTCGTCCCCCCTTGCTGCCCAAAGTGACCTCAGTGCTGGCCGGGGCTCTGGTGGCCCTGGGCATTCAGGAACACCGGCCTGCCCTCAACCTGCTCCCACTCATACTGTCTTCCCTCCGACAGGCCCGAGCCTGAGCCAGATGTATGGATGTGTATGCTCAGAAGAACTTGTGTTTGGTCACACCATTAAAAAGACGCAGCGCTGTATTGTGTGGGTTGAGTGAATGAGATATTGGTAACCGTTTCTTTAGGGGGGAAATATTTGCAGGAACAAGAACAAACAAGTTAAAACTGTTCTCACTTGAAACAATCTTCTGTGTGCGCTCTTTTCCATTATTACTTTCCACCAAACTGATATCGGTTACCTCTACACTCTGGTTTGGATTGTAACAGGTTTCAGAGCCTAGCTAATATATACTCCACTAGCCAGTCATTTGAGCCATCACTAACTAGGAGGTTAAAAACGCACAACTCTTAACGGATGACCCATTACATTACTGTGTAAGTAAATTCAAGGCCATTTGTAAATATATTCAGGCAGCTCTGCTCAGACTGAGGCTGTAAAGCTGTACGGCTTTTAAGCACATGCCAGATAAAAGGGTTGATGAAGTTCTTCTCACATTGACAGTAATAAATCAGTGGTGGTTGTCTAATAGGAATCGGTCACGGTAAGTATTGACCGGCTTACATTGTAATAATTAATTATATATTTTTTGTATTTATATATTCATTGGAGTTTTCATCAGTTGCATTGATTTAAATGTTGTAGAGAATGGTACCTGTTTGCAGATGTTTCATTTAGTAGCAGAATTCAATGAAAGTCTTCAGGGTTGCTACCTTTTTCATGACCTTTAAGGGAAAGTGATGCCAGGGACTGCCTTTTGAGGGTAGAGTTTAGTTGTTCTGGACTTGTTCTTGTTTGCCCTTACCTTTCTTATTTGCATCACTTTCAATGCGCAAATCAAATTGTATAAGTTAATAAGTTCCCTGCATAATAACATTGCCAAATCTGCACTGGTCTTACTTACAAAGTCATGCCGTCCATATAAATTAAAGCACTCTTTCAAATTTTTTTTCAAACTCCATCCTTAATGCATAACCCACATACATTATTAAGGATAGAGTTTTGCAGATGCAAAATTTTTCTCAAGGTCAATTGGTCGGTTCAACTTAGTAATGTCCATTTTTCTTTCATTGGTTCAATATTTGACTTTCAGTGCGTTTTGGGTGATAACACACACTGTTCACCTACTTAAAGTGTAATGTTTTAAATTGCTTTAATATCCCGTGGTAAAGACATAGACCAAACACTTTAATAGACTTCCTGTGTCACAAAGTAGTCAGAACACATCTTTCTCAAGTGCTTGCGCTTTTAAATGGACAATAAAGCATGAAACGTTATCACTCTGCAATCTGTGCAATTCAGTTTCAAAGGTTGAAACATAACCATAAAAACATGGCTGAGTCATTGTTCTGTGATTAGTTCTGCGCTAATTACCCAAAAACCTCAATATGTTGTAAGACAAATAAAATGCATATTGACATTGATATCGTTGGTCTCTGTTTTTGTCTTATTCTGTTCCATTTAAATATTTAGATTATCTTCTAAATAAATTAGTTGCAAATAAAGACATTTTTCATAAGGTAATTTTTTTTTAAATACAGTAAATCTTTTTTTTAAATTTTTTTTGATTTTTTGTTATGGTACACTACCTTTCTCAGAATTGCGAGATTTAAACTCACAATTGTGTTTTATAAAGTCAGAATTGGGAGATATAAACTCATCATTGCAAGTTAAAAAGTCAGAATTGCATGATAAAAACGTGAAATTCTGACTGTTTCCGCAGTTGTGAGTTCATATCTCACAGTTCTGACTTTTCTTAAAATTCTGACTTTTTTCTGGGAAATCGCAAGTTTATATCTCACAATTCTGACTTTTTTTCTCAAAATTGAGTTTATATCTCAGAATTCTGACGTCTTTTCTGAATATTGCGAGTTTATATCACAATTTTGACTTTATAACTCGCAATTGCAACTTTATATCACACAATTCTGAAAAAAGTAAATTGTGAGATAAAAACTTGCAACTTTTTTTGTTACATACTAGTATTCCAAAGTATTCTAAAGTATTTAGATGAAGTTACCAAGCTTGAGTAATCTAACGAAATACGTTACAAATGACTTTTTATAGCATGTATTTTGTAATCTATAGTGAAATACATTTTAAAACATTGATATCTTTGGTCTCTGTTTTTTGTCTTATTTTGTTCCATTTAGATATTTAGATTATCTTCTAAATAAATAAAGTAGTTGCAAATAAAGACATTTTCATTAGGTTTTTTTTTTTTTTTTTTTTTTTTTGTTATAGTACACTACCTTTTAAAAAGTTTGGGGTCAGTAAGACATCTTTTTAAGAAAGAAATTAATACTTTTGCTCAGCAAAGATGCATTAAATTGATCAAAAATGCCAGTAAAAACTGTTTTTAATAACTTTTTTAACCATATTTTTGTTGAAATTTAAGCAGTCTTGGTGAGCATAAGAGTCTTCTTTCAAAAAAAAGTTTAGGGCTACCAACCCTAAACTTTTGAATGTATATATTATATAAAAAAAAGTTAAATTTTTTTTTTTTTTTTTAATAAATTAATTTAATATGGGTAACAGGGTTACAAATTAAGCCTAAATTATGTTTTTGTTTAGTAGAGGCTAGCAATTCATGGACCAAATGTTGGTTTGTAGCTAGTGATAAACTTGTTTCCCATAGATTGAAGAAAAACATTTGTTTGTTCTTTTTTTTTTTTTGTATCAGGGTTGAATGGTTGAGCTACAGTGAATGAAACAATATAATATAAGCAAAAAGCGGCAATTCTCCAAATTATCTTACTTTCTAGGTGTCACAATTTTATAGCTTTTAAAAAAGTAATGCAACACTAATTAGTGCTTGAACTTGAAACCACTTGAAAGTCACTGCGTTTGTTTTAAAAACTAAACCATAGCAAAGGTGTTTTTTTTTAACATTAGACCAAACATATGAAGGCAGACAGCTGTTTTCTAAAACTAGAAGCAATTCTAGACTTGGATCATTTTATTCATAACAGCCAAATTCATGAACAACATGATGGAGCCAACAGGATGTTTTTGGCATGCAAGAAATAATTACAAGTAACAGCTCTATGGCATCACTATGACTAAAACACTTCCAGTCCTCAGTGACAAATGTGCAGTGCTGTACGTCTAATCATGCTGCACCTTGTAAACATCCATCTTGGCATCCTCTTTATCTACACATTGAGCAAGTCAAGCTGGAATGAATTAGGTTTTCTTCATGAATATGTGCCTAATACAACTGCTATTATAGTCAATATTAAAACAACTTAGTACAATGTACAGCTAATTTACAATGGACATACATGAATCCTGTCAGTGTAAACCTGACTGACTGTGATGACAATATACAAAGAATATAAGATGGACGCCACGTAGAAGGAAGAAAGATTAGTTTCTTCTGCCTCTATGGCCGGTCTAGTTCACCAGCTCTATATTTAGTCACTATCCACACATTTGACTATGGCAGACATCCGAGTTATGTGCCAGTTACCGATTTCAAAACAACTGGGTTCCCTCTAGGCATGAAACGCTATTGGCTGTTCCCTTCGAGACGTCATGGTCATGACTGTGCGCTTGACAGATGACAAGACAGATGTGTAAGCAGTGCTGTCGGGTTAAGAGTCCTCCGAAAAAGCTCTGTGTGTGTTGGGAAAGCGCTGGTGGTTGTAGTCTGGATCATCACTCAGTCTTTTCTTTATATCACTCTTTACCTGGAAGACAATTAAGGATAAAAAGGGTTTCGAAAGTTAAAAGCCATTCAGAGAGCAAGATCACAATGAATCTGCATGGTCTGCATTCCCGCAGGATCTGAAAGAATTTTGTAGCTTTGAAGTGCACCTTTATGCTTTTTTCCATATTACCTTTCATGTAGTGTGTTATTTAGCTGTTTGTTAATGTAAAAGGTAAAAAATAACCAATTCTGAACTGCGTCAAATGAGGCGTCA
The DNA here is from genome assembly GCF_019924925.1 of Ctenopharyngodon idella. NCBI lineage: Eukaryota > Metazoa > Chordata > Actinopteri > Cypriniformes > Xenocyprididae > Ctenopharyngodon > Ctenopharyngodon idella. The sequence continues at coordinate 22,916,047 of NC_067238.1, forward strand.
GTAATTCCAGTCTCACTTCCTGTTAAAAACCTATGTAGGTTTGTAAATAAATAATACTAACATAATACTGTTCCACACAGGTATCTCAGGATGGGTTAGGTGTGGTTTTAGTTTCTTACCTGTTGTGTGTATGCTTCCTGCAGCTCTGGTGCCTCCAGCTCCCCCTGCAGGCTGTCTGGGGCAGTAACAGGTCGCACCCCTGCTGTCCTGGCAGCTCGACTCACGGCTTCAGCTAAAGAGAGGTGAGGACCCTCCCCCTGTGCGGTCTGTGAGCCACATGAATGTAAAGGAAGGATATCTGATCAGTGTAATGCAGTTTCAATGAATTGTTCCTTTTGCACTGGTGATCTATCGTAGTGAATGTAGATGGTGTACAGACCTTCCTCCTCTTGGCTGGCATCCCATGCAGATAAGCATCAGACAGAGGAGGCTGTGCTTTCATCTTCCTCTGTGTCAACATGTCATGTCTTATGATGGGTACCCACTCCTGATTAACACAAATATCAAAACATTCTCATTATTACTTATAGACCAAGGATAATAAATAGTCGAATTGTAATATTGGAAATGTAACTGTTATCGGCCATAACATGAAAATAATTATTGGTATTAGCCAGATTTTTAATATCAGTGCTTCCCTATTTTTGCTCTGTTATCCTTGCGGTCATTTGTGTACAAACAAAAGGCTGACAAACTTTTGGCAGATACACTGAATCAATAGACACAGAGTAGACAATTGAGTCTTACGGGTGGAACAGTTGCTGCCCATGGCTCCGCCTCTCCAGTTGACTCCTCCCTGTCTGTGGTTGCCATGGCTACCGCTCCTCGCAACTCTTCTAACAATGGCCTCCCGGGTGGTTCATCCCCATCAGCAGTGTCTCCTGAGGATGCCATGACTTCCTCTGCAGTGGTGGCAGGGGCAGGAGACAGACCCTCTTCCATCTGGAATATATAATTACATATTACTATCATAACATACAGTTTATAATACAGACCTACACTCAGATGTGTTCAGAGACAGTCATTACATAAACGACAGTTGCATATGATGCAGCTCACACCATGTGTGTGTAATTACATTTCTAATATACACTACCTTTCAAAAGTTTGAGGTTGGTAAGATTTTTGTTAATGTTTTTGCTGAATTTTCAGCAGCCATTACTCCAGTCTTCAGTGTCACATGATCCTTGTGCTGATGAATGTGCTGATTTGGTGCTCAAGTAACATTTCTTATTATTATCAATATTTAAAATAGTTAACACTTTTGTCACTTTTGATCTATTTAATGTGCTCTTGCTGAAAAAAAAAAAAACATTTAAAAAAAATCGTTTGATGCCAAACTTTTTTATTATGTGAAAATAATACAAGTATTAAGTATGTATATAAATAAGATAAAGTTGCATAGACTTTGATACAGTATGTTTTACTCGGCTCATTTGCAAATAATAATTTTCAGTGGCAATAAACCAGATTTATTCTCCTTCTGTTGAAACGTACCTCAACACTCATGTTATCGGACTGTTGGCTTGCTTGTGCACCTGACTCTGTTCTCTGAGACGACTCGCTCTGTACATGAAAAAGATAAAAGAAGCATATTCAGTTCTGTATTCGGTGGCTCAGTTTGGGAGTGAATCCTAATGAGGGGGTGAATCTAAATCAGGGTGTCCAAACCTGTTCCTGGAAGGCCACTATCCTGCAGAGTTTAGCTCCAACACTAATTCTGAATCAGCTAATCTAGGGCTGTGTCCGAAATCGCCCCCTACACCCTTAAATAGTGCACTGTTGGAGGGGACAGCCATTTGTAGTGGTGCCTGAAACCATAGTGGACGTTATCGAATGCACTTAGTGGAGTAATGGAATAGTGAATGAGGTATTATAGGGGATGATTTCGAACACAGCTTAGGTCTTCAGGATTACTAGAAATTTGTGGAGCTGGTTGGAGTTCAAATCTGCAGGATGTTGCAGAATTGGACACCCCTGTGTCTAAATAAAGGACCTGTGTATAGATGACGTAATGCTGGATCTGGTCCTCGGTGACTGGGTTGTGCTCTAAAATCACATGCAGCCTCATGGTCATCATACTGGTCAACCAGTTCACCAGACTGGGATTCACTTCTGCTGACATTCTCCTCTGAGTGAGGAAAAAAACATGAACGTATCAAAAGATATGCATTCAATGCAACACCAAACCACCTTCATGAGGATTAATCAATGGATCTTACAATTCGGTGGTTGATGACAGTGGTTACAGCTCTTTGCTCTCCTCTTAAGCAGTACAGATTGAGGGCCAAACACTCAAACAGACCCTGGGTGCACAGGTACAGCAAACGCTGGCCAAACATGTTATCTGGAAACACATTAGAAACAGTGTTGTTATTGTTAGCAAGATTTTTACATAAAAAACATCCTAATTTAGAAGTAATTGGCTATTTTCTATCCTGTTTTTGACCCTCTCTTGGAAACACTCCGTTTTGATAGGCGGGCCGCATTCAAGACTTGGAAGTAAACGCCCACTGCTATGATTGGGTAATAGTTTTGCAAAATAAAATACATTTTTAACATCCAAGCTATATGTGTAGAATTGTTTTGAAAACTTCTGATGTTCGCCATCTGAAGGCGTCTTGTAATCCTCAGAGGCATATCTATCGTTTTACGTCTTGTATTTACTACTACACGACATGCACAAATGGGTGGGCAGGGCTAAAGAGGCAATGATGTATAAGTTGGCATTGATCATCTTCTGCAGAGGTGGTCTTTCGTCACACTATGACATCATACTGAAAACAAAATCTAAAATGAGTCATTTTGGGAGCTTGGTTTCAGTAAAAGCTGTTTTTGGACTAACAAGGACGATTTGAGTTCTGAAACTTACAGGATATTTTTATTGTACAATGACCTCTTATATGTCAAAAGATCAAGGAAAATTGGATTTCTTAACTCATGACCCCTTTAAAGCTATATAGAAATATTAAAAATAATAAAAATAATAAAACAAAAACTAATAAAAAAAACAGAAAAAGCACATCAATAGTAAAATTACATATATATATATATATATATATATATATATATATATATATATATATACATATATATATATATATATATATATATATATATATATATATATATATAAAAAATTAATAAATACTATAATTAAAAAACACTGATGATAAATTGTTAAAACAGTGTTGGTGAAGTCCACAAAAAATGGGTCTAAATATATATATATTTTAAAAGTTACATATTTCAAAGTGGGTGTCCATTTGTACTTTGTATCACATCCTTTGAATTACTGATTTGATTGATGGGATTGTGTAAAAATGTCTCCAATAACAGAAAAATCATGGAATTTGAATGTTTTTGGGTTTGTGTGGATAGTTTGTTGGTCACCTCTACTGCGCAGAATGTGAGTAGCCATGCGAGTGAACTGTTGTCTCAGGAAGGACATGTTGGTTTGGATGATGTCCACCCCCTCTCGAACAGTCACAGTGGACTGAAACAAATAAGACACAGGGACTATCAGTTAGAGTGTCTGATGAACAAAATGTTACAGGATTAAATCAGCAAACAAGACTTACAAAACTCTCTGCAACATACTCCTCTAGTCCATTGATTAGATCCTCAGAAGCACTCTAAATAACAGACATAGAAATACCATCAGCCTATGCAACATGCATTTAATGGAAAAGTGTGCTTTTGTGAGTGTAAAAATCAGTATTTCTCTGTTTGTTAAGAAATCATATTCATTTTCATGGATTAGTTCTCATGTTCATTTTCATGGATCCGTAGTCCCTGTGTGACATTTCACTTGCTTTAAAATGTTGTCATAAAAAACTCTAAGTAAATACCGCTAAAAGTTTGTACCACACTGAACATATATGACAGTATATAAGATCTTCATGTGGAACTGACGTAGTGAAGGTCGCGTATGAAAACGGCGTGAGCTCAGACTCACAGCTATGTTGGCATCATTGGGCTCTCGGCCCTGCAGATAGTGCTCAGTGAAGAAGGCTGTGAGTTGGGGCTGGATGCGGCTCAGAGGCTGAGGGTTACCATGCAGCAGCAGAACCATGTCCACCATTGAGAAACTCTGACAAACCAGAGACAGCAGATCTCCAAAGAACCCTACCAAACAAACAGACAGTGAGTCATAAATTGTGGCATTGTGCTGTACTTTGAGTTGCGCTACAGAGACACAGAAGCTCTTACCCACTGCATCTCCAGCTCCAGGAGTGAAGAGGTTGCTGGTCTGGGAAAGTCTCTGGATAAACTGGGCGATGCTCTCAGTGTTGCCTTGACCAGCCCCCAGAGAGCCCATCATGGTGGACAGGACACCCTGCACAATGCCCGTGAAAAGCTCAGGGCTGAGGGTCTCTCCACCTCCACTGGGAGGCTGAGGGGCAGTAGTGGGGGTGGCTGCTGAAGGGGCAGGGGGAGTGGCTTGTGAGGGTGGAGGCTGCTGGTTTGGTGGAGGAAACACAGGCTGACCGGACTGGAAAGAAAACAGGGCATTCAAATGGACACATTTGGTAACATTGCAAAGACACAGAGAAAAACACTCGTGATCGACCGATATTGATTTTTTCCAATGGCTAATGCCGATATCTTAGAGAGCAGGGTGGCTAATATAAAGCAGATATATACTATTTAATTTAAAAACACATGCATACTTGCAGAAATGAAATTTATATTTATTTGACATATTTACTAAATTAGAAATAAACAATTTGAAAATTATTTGGAAAAAATAATCTGAACTCGATAACAAATGATTCTGTAATCCTATTATAGTACTTTACATAAATAAAGAAATTAAAAATGAATAAAAAGGAAGTAAACACTGTAACCAACTGTGCACACAATAATCTGGTAAGTCTATGTTGCATTGGGAATCATATTTTTTCAAATAAAGACAAGGTTGCGCTAATTTTATTTACATTACACAGCGAGTCTGACATTAATACAGCATAGCAGCCAACTGGATATATCAGCATAGTTTGAATCAAGGGTTTAAAGTTTGTCGATCACGTGTGTCCAGAGACAGCTAAACTTTCCTCTTTGCATACAATTCGCATGGACCGACCATTACGCAGAGTTCACACGTTTTTATGCAGTCTAAAATTGCACAAATCTTATAGCTGGATTTTCAAAATGTTTGCAAAATTAAATTATTAGATATTCAAAAACTTTTTTGTTTAACAGTTTTGTCCAATAATTGTTAAACAGAGACAGCGAACTAATAAAGAAGGAGAATGAACTCCGATGCTGAAGCACTTGCGTTCACATCTCTGTCAAAATAAAAGTCTGATGCGTTGTCAAAAAACTGCCGCTGCCGTCACATCGGCCAAACAGAAAAACTTATCGGCTGATGCCAATAATTAAAAAATTCCATATACTATTATATATCAGTATACCACTAAAAAAAAAAAAACACCAACCTGAATGAACTCAGACAACCCCTGGATGAACGCAGGGACACCCGGAATAGTCACTGTAATGGAGGGAGCACCTCCAGACACCCCTCCACCAGCTCCCGCAACTCCTCCCAGGAGAGAGCCCAGAAGCTGAGCTAGGTTATCTCCTGGGCCGCTCTCTCGGGACTGACCCACGGACGCCGTGCTGGTGGTATGGGTGGACGTCTGACCGGACGTATTGGCAGAGGATGGAGAAGCAGTGGAGGAAGAGAAAGAGGAGGAGGAGGAGGTGGAGGTGGAGGTAGATGAAGAAGTAGAAAAAGAGAAGGACTGGGATGATGAGGTAGCGGATGTCTGGTCCCCTGACAATGGAAAACATAATATGTTTATAAGCCGTGTTTTGCTTAACACAGGAACTGAATAGGTAAGGACAACTTACCTGTGTGCAATGGCATCAAAAGCTGCCCAACCAAACCACTGACCATCTGTGTGAGAGGGGAGGACATCAAAGGACTGCCCTTGATTGAAGAATAAAAATGAAACTATGAGTCCTATGTCTCTACAAAATACAAAAATGCAGGCTTGAAGTCTTGCCAATTTAAACATTTAATTGATTTTAAACCATTCAAGCTCAAGAAGACGAGAAAGAGAACCCAATTTGGTACTCAAGCATGCAAATACCGAGTTGCATTGTCTTTCGCAACTTCTTGCATTTGAACAGACAAACAAAACACAAAATCATCTCAAAATGGCTGTCTTGGTGAGTATTATCATAAACAGTCAGTTATGTCTTAAGTGAACGTAAACAGCTGAGAAAGAAAATGCATGAGTACAATATATTGGACCTGTGCATTAGGTCTTCAGTCCAATTCACACCGCACCAACAGACGGCGAACGACAGCAAACAGACACTTCGGAGTCTGTTGGCGTCTGTTGGAGCTTGTTATCGCCAACTGAACATGCTGAATCAGAATTACAATGTCTGTAATCTGGTGACTGACAGCGTTGGTCTGCGTCTGTTGGTGCAGTGTGAATTGGAGTTTAAAGTGACAGCAGCAGTGAAGTGAAGACTATGCAGTGTTATTTTACATTTGATTACTTTATTTAAATTCTGTACCTGAATACTACGGTTAGACCTACCTGAAAAACATAAAGCACTATTTCATTTTGTTCTGTGGTATTTCTTTGTGATATTGCTTCTAATTTGTTTATTTGTTCTTAATTTATTACTGACTGCTTACTTGTTTTTAATAATGTCTAAAAGTTGTATTAGTTGGTTTTGTAGTTTTTGCTATGTCAGTGAAATTTGAATCAAGCATTTCACTGGTATCTATAATTTTGGTGTCATAATCTTATTTATTAGAATGCAAGGTTATATGGGTCAAAAACAATGACTATTTTATTTTATTTATTTATTAGTTTTTTTGTGGTGGGGGCCAACTGAAAATTTTGGAAGGGCAAGTAAAAATTTTAGGCCCCACTGTGCCAGTAGAAAAATAATTAGAATTGAGCCCTGTAATGTAACAAAGGTTCATACTTGATTAGTCTGCTGTCCTGATGAGGGAGGCACTGCTGCCCTCAGGTTGATGGTGGTCCCCCTGGTGCTCATGGGTTGGGGGATGCGTGGGGATAAGGAGGGGCGTGTAATGACCACCCTGGCCTGAGGTGGCAGACTTTCTCCACTCTGGGCACTTGTGCCAGCAGTGCCCTGCTGCTGTCCCTGGTGTCCAGCAGAGGCTGCAGTTGCCATGGCGACAGCCTGCTGGGAGATCTGATGCATGATAGCCTGCATGAACTCTGGCGGCAGACCTGGTATGTGGATGGGTGCCGTGGTGCCTTTAGAGAACAGATACACAGGATTCAGTAAAGAGAGACTATTAACACTGCTGACAAATAAAACTGCTGTTAGTCTGAATTCTACACACAAGACTACAGACAACTGACTAACAATAGCTGCTTTATATCCTAGTGCACAAATAGTGCTTAATCACCACTCAAACTGACATCATTTACTCACCCTCATGTTGTTCCAAACCTCTATGACTTTCTTTCTTCCATGGAATACTAAAGGAGGACTTCTGAAGAATGTCCAGAGCAGTGATAACTAATATGTGATAACTATTGATAACTAAAACTATTAAAAAGAGATTTCATTAATTGAAATAAAGCTAAATGATACTAATATATAAATATTAGTTCAAAAACTTAGGCCTAAAAAACTTAAAAGAAAATGTTAAATGTTGCCTTGTCAAATAGAAATATAGAAAGTTAAATCTGAAGCACTAAAATAAAAATAAAAACAGGGCCCAATCAAAGAAATCAAAGCTAAATAGGAATTAAAAAAAAAAAAAAATATATATATATATATATATATATATATAAATAATTATTATATTGTTGTATATTATTATTAAATAATTATTCATTATATTAATAAAAATATTAATAATATAATTAAAAATTATATAATTATTATAATTAATTATATTATTAATAATAATTATTAGTAGTAGTAATAATAAAAATGAAAATGGCACAAACACAATTGCTTTATTTCATTTAAAATGAAAATAAAAACTGAAAAATAAAAGCTAATACTAAATAATAATAATTACTATAATAGTAAATAAATGATACCAAAATAATACTTGACCAGAGAGCTTTTACTTATTTGGAGCTCATCAGCCCTGGTCCTGATTTACTTCTATTGTATGGAGAACAAGCACTCTGGAAATTCTGGAAATATTTCCTGTTTTGTGTTCCATGGAAGAGTTAGATGTCACATGTTAATGTTGGCACAGCTAGTTATTGACTACAGAGAGATGTGGAAACTAACCAGTCTCTCCAGCAGTGCTGGGGTTCTGCTGCCTTTGGCCCTGCGCTCCACTGTCTGAATCTGCTGCACAGAAATGCACAGATCAGTGGCTGGCAGTTACACTACAGCCGCCCATTCCAGGTCTGAAGAAGTCCTTTTCTGAAAGCAACTATTTTAAATAGCAAAAATCAGAATGATGAAGAGTGTTTGAGATCTTCAGAAGTGTAGCAGACCAGGAATGGGCAGCAAGGCTGAAACACCGTGCTAAAAACACTGGGGTCTGATTGGGAGGGTTGGTTTGATGACATACCATCCAGGTTCATCTGCATCATGACCACTGGCTCCATGGTTTGGTGAGTGATTCTGATCACTCTCGGAGTCCCCTGACTGTGACCTGTCTGTTGACTGGCTCCATTCGGTGGAGGAGGAGGTGCCTGACCCTGTGGCTCTGACTGGTTGCTGGGCTGTGAGGGTTCGGCCTGACCCTCGCTTGTCTGTCTGCTGTTTGAAGTCATGGTCACAGTGGAGCCCAGGTTCACCTGGAAGATGACATATTTTGCAAGGTTGACTGTTTAATACTAACAGTATGAAAATAGTTTTAAACGTATAGTGGTTAGCTCACCGGAATGGGAATATGGGGCATTCCACTCTGCAGCACAACAGGGGAGGTGTAGTGAGACATCGGCCGAACCACATGCAAGTGGCGAGGAGGCTGAGCTGATAAATTGCATCGAAGGTCACTCAGAGCCACCAATGTGTTGCCAAGCAGATGGAGTGACTCTCCAATCAAATTGAGAGTGCGCTGATCTTCCTCACGTTCTTGAGTCTGTCCGAGAAAACAACAACTTTTCAGAAAATGAACACTGCCATATTTTTAACACACAGGACACTTGTGTTGCAATAAACTATCTCGTGCATACATTGTTATTATAGTCTGCAGAACTGGCTGCTCCAAGGATGGAATGTGTTCTTTCCATGAAAGGACGGAGTCGCTCCTCCACCCTTCGCACCTCTGACAGAACCTCAACCAACTCTAAAGGGCTAGGGTGACTGTTGAGACAAAGAAAAATGTATTGACGTATGGTCTTTGACATGATCAGAAAATGGAAACAAGTTAATTAATACTTTTATACAGCAAGGATGCGTTAAGCAAGGACAAACGTGACAGTAAAGACATTTATAATGTTAAAAAAGATTTCTATTTCAAATCGAAAACTGTTCAAAAACTATCTATTCAAAGAATACTGAAAACAATGCATCACAGTTTTCACAAAAACATTAAGCAGCACAACTGTTTTCAACATTTATAATAATAAGTAATGTTTCTTGAGCAGCAAATCAGCATATTAGAATGATTTCTGAAGGATCATGTGACACTGAAGACTGGAGTAATAATGCTGAAAATTCCGCTTTACCATCACAGGAAAACATTACATTCTAAAATAGAAATAGAACAGAAAAAAAGTTATTTTAAATTATAATTACGTTGCGCTCTAACAATTGTCATTTTGGCTGCGTGAGATTCCCCAGCTTTGTTGTTGAGCAACTGAAGTGTGAGCTGTTAAAGCCCTGCCCTCTTCTGGAAAAGGGGGCTGTGAGCAGCAGCTCATTTGCATTTAAAGGGACACACACAAAAACGTGTTTTTGTTTACACCCAAATAGGGGCAAATTTGACAAGCTTAAATAAATGATCTGCGGGGTATTTTCAGCTGAAACTTCACAGACACATTCTGGGGACACCAGAGACTTATATTACATCTTGTAAAAGGGGCATTATAGGTCCCCTTTAAATGCTTGGTATTTATTGAAGCTTTTCTTTATCATGAACACTCTTTATTTGACTTTGACCCTAATATTCTTCTCTTACTTGGGTCCAGACTGAGTTGTTCCTTCTGTCTGTGAAGCAGAGGATGAGGAGGAGGGTGGAGGTGGGGAGCTGTCCATTGGTTGTGCTGAGAATGATAATGGCTGAGGAGGTGGTGTCTCCTGCTGAGATGACAGTTGACTTGATTGACCCTGAAAATAAGTATCATCCTGAATCATTATTTATGTACAATTAAGAAGTCTCATAAGATTGTTTTATTTGTTGGATGTAAATGTTTGTTCTGTACCTCAAGTCTGTGAATTAAAGCCTGAGTCTCTCGCAGCAAGCTTTCGGCTAGCTGGAGTCTCATCCGGGGCTCGCTCTGCACTGATTGGTCCACATTGATATGGACATCCACAGAGCCACTGCTCTGTGAGAGAGGAAATAAATGACTGTAGATGTGTCCAGGGATAACCTTTCATTTTAAAAAACAGGCTGTGACAACACAAAGCACAAGTGCCTCTGAGACAAACATTCAGGAAACACTGCTTATGATGTTCATTATTATGTAAATATGTAATAGGTGAAGTTAGGATGACTCACTCCAGTGCTGGTGCTCACTCTGACATTACGTCCCATTTCTCCAACACCAGCCATCATTTGCTGCACTGACATCTAGAGGGGTGAAGAAATGTATATTTCCTTTGATAGAAGAATCTCTCATGTATGTATTATAGTGGATGTCTAAGGTTAAGCGATCATGTATTGCAAACATGTGTCTCTTGACGTAAGGAAAGCACTGTAACCTGTATATGCTGTGGGTCCATGATGTTCACAGGCAGGTTAAAAGTGCCCAGCATGACGTAGTTGTTTGCATTACGGTCGTGTGAAGTTCCCGGAAAAGTGGAGGACTGAGAGGAGGTGGATCCCCCATCCGTTGCACCTGAGGAGCCAGAAACTCCACCTCCTCCACCGCCAGGCTGACTGCTCTGAGGAGGTGCTCGCTCCACAAGATGAATGACCTTCCCATCGACATCTGAAAAACAGCAAGGCTGTGATAGAAACATGCTTGATAGAAAATTATTTATAATTCATATCACACGCAGACAAAAAAAAACAAAAAACTTTTGACTATACCGACCTACTTTGTCTTTTTATCATATTTATCATATGCATTAACATACTCTACATTATGAAAACTGGTAAAACCTTAAGAAGCTTCTAAAACAGTGAAATTCCTAATATTAATTCCCATAATTCTAAATTATGTTCACATTTTTCTATTATAACAACAAAAAGACTTTGTATTGTTGTACAGAGGCTATGTAAGTGGGTATTCAAAAGGGTCTTCATTTAGGAAGAAATATCTGATTGGGGATTTAAACTTTAAACCAATGCAAGATGGAAATGTGAATTTTTTTTTTTTAATTCTCAGGATAAATAACCAGCAGATGATAGTAACAGATGAATATTCTTCATTACTTGAAAAGAGCAGTAATTGTGTTCACGTTTAAAATACATATATATATATATATATATATATATATATATATATATATATATATATATATATATATATATATATAATGACTATTTTTACTATTCGTACCATAGAAAGATATGGTACAAACAGTAAGTGTAGTATGCGGCAACCTGTTTGTTAGAAGTGTTTGGAAGGTTACTTTGGAAATGTAATATGTTACAGATTACAAGTTACCCTATTTAAAATGTAATAAGTAGTGTAACTATTTCAATTACTTTATTAAAGTAATGTAACTGATTACTTTTTGATTACTTTTCTAAATTTCTAACAAATGTTTTCAACTGTTAATCATTTTTAAACATTTAAACCAGGCAGGGTTAACCTTACAGTTTCAAAACCACTTGAATTAAGATTATAATAATTTAATTTTAAAGCACAGCCACCACAAAATTAGACTTTAGCACCTCTTTTTACATTGAGATCGTTCTGAGGTTAAAAACAGATTAAAAATCATAACAAGAAATAGCTATGATACTGTTTGAAATCAAATATTTGCATAGCTATGACAGGAAGCACTGGCATCTAACAACGCCTTTGAAAAAAATGTTAATCTTAAAAAAAGAAAGCATATACATAAACCCAAATAGGAAATAAAACAGTTATTGAATAAGCATGTGTCCTTTTCTGTGTCCTAAACTCCTGAAACATTGGAGTCTCATATTTTAGAGCAGTCAATGCAATTTGGGAAAGAAATCAATTAAACAAATTAGTATTATTCAACATATCCTAGCATTTTACAGAAAATAATCAGATGTAAGCTCCTTTGTAATCGTTAACATGCTCATAAGTAACTGTAATTTAATTACACATTTTTATCAGTAACAGATTACAGTTACAATTATTTTGTAATTAAATTACGTAACTCCATTACATGTAACTAGTTACTGCCCAACACTGTTTGTTACCTGAATGAATCAGTGTTTTGAACGAATCGGTTGCATGAATGATCCAATGACTTACTAATGAAAACAGTCACCTGTGGCGCAATACACTGACTGGAACGAGCCAAAATGGACAAGCGGAGTAATACAAACTGTGAAAATTACCAATAGGGTCTGGCTGCAGACTTAAGGGGCGAGTGGAGCTCCACTCTCAAACAGGAAATACGTCACCTCCACTAGTGGAGCTAGCTACAGCTAAGGCCACTGGGCATGCGTACATCGATATTGCGTCATTTAATTACTGTATTTGCATTATTGTTAAGGGTAGGTTTAGGGTTGGGGTAGGTGTAGACGTTAGTAAACTGGTCTGCAGCCAGACCCTTCTCAAAATTACTGCAAACGAACATAAACAGACATCAAGGCGTGACTCACTGTATTCTGTGAGTGTTCTTTCATCCTGCAGCACTTTACCCTGGTAAATCAACCTCTGTTTATCCACCGGGATACCAACGGAGGAAGCAATGTGCTCTTTAAACTGCTTCACTGTCCACTGAGAGAAAGAAAGAGAGGTGACAATCAGATTGTGAACTACAACGTAAATGATTTATCAATGTAAAGTGTATTTACCAGCGTTTCAATATAGCAGTCTGGGTTTATACTCTACAATGACTCTTTGAATTAAGCTATTTGGGTTACACATACAAAATAACCATAGCGCAAATGAATTCCTCTTATCATGACTGATAAACTAGTATACACACCTCTCCCCTGACAGTGAACGTCCTGCTCTGGGAATCTAGAGTTTTCACGGTCACCTCTATGGCTCCAGGTTCCTCCATGACTTGATTCAAAGTTCCTTTAAAAAGACGAGAGGATAAAGAAGGTTCCAAACAAATTATGACTAGGGTTTATATTACAAATTAACTGCTATGCAGCACATCATCTACACTGCTAGCGATAAATCCAGAACCCATTTAAATCAAAGAAGCTTACTGCGAGTTTTAGTTTTTTTGTTGTTGCGATAGAAACATCGTAAGCTGGCAGTACAGATTCGTTGATTATAATGGGAGTGTTCTCATTGTGTCTCTATAGTAACGTCGGGCGCTACTAGTGTTGTGGATGCTAGCAGTACAGATGGGTGAAAAATAACGGACATCGTAACACCCGTATAATAAATACAATCCACAATGGCGTACTTCATTTTAATACAGCGTATAAGAAAAAATAACCACACCTACCATTAAAACACAAATATTTGACACTAGTCATACATTATTGCTGTTGTTAAACTAAACACCACATATGTACCAGGCTAACAACAGTTGTTAATCGGTTGTTAATTCCAGGGGGGGAAAAAAAACTAACGCCAAATATGAATAACAGCAGTGCATATCTGGGTTAGAAATGCAAAGGATTAAACGGCTTACTTTTAATGGATAACTGGCAATTCGGCGACTTAGTGTTTCTAATGCTATTTTATCTCACACACCGGCTATAGGGACATGGCTAGCTAAGCAGCTAGCTAATCCCGACACGGTGCTTTGTCAGGAAGTGATGTCATGTTGTCAAACTTGAAAGTTCAAAGTTGCGATTTCAAAATAATGTTGCGTTCTTAGCTGGTTTGCCAAATTGTAGTTATTTGTTGTTCGTTTATTATACAATGTGGTTTATTTTTTTATATTTGTGGTCATTTTTTTATACATTAAAAATTAAAAATGACCACAAATATAAATAAATAAAAAAATAAAAAAATAAGAAATGATGTTATAGGCTACTCCTAAATGTTGACAAAATGAACAAAATTCATCACTTACAAATTCCTCCTAATACCATCTGCAACCACCTGTCGTAAAATGTCATAAGTCATAAAAATGTAAGATTAAAATAAATAATTTTAAATAATAAAAATAATAATAAAATGTGTTTGAAAGACAAAAGCTTTAGATAGTAATACATGGTTAAATGACTTACTGCGATCATTCAAATAATAATTAACGTGTTAATCAGGAGATGATTCAATATGCAGTGTTGCAGTGTTGAGAAAGCACTTCTCAAAAGTGAAATGATTTCTGTAAATCCAGTGGTCAAATGTTTTGTGGCTTCTCAATTTTCCATGTAATTATAACCACCTAACTAGTAGCTGGTCTGTCCAATTTCACAAAACTTCTAGACTTTCTGAATGTATATAAGTAAAATACTTTGTTTAGAAAGGAAAATTTAAACCATGTCAAAGAAGTATTAGGGAGAATCAATAAATTATGAATGATTTACTGCCATTGTGTGAATAATATCTAACCACGTAATTAATGAAAAAGTAATTATATCCTGCTTATGAGTATTTTAAATTACAAGTACTTAATTTTTGGAACCTGATTACGTAATCCAGATTACATGTACCCAGCACTGCTGACAGGCGTAAAATGAGATCAGCATTTCTTATGAAAGGACAGATATTGCTGGTATATATTTTCATCTACTTACTCTTAGCATTCAACCATTATAATTGGGGAGACACATGAGGAATAATAATTGCATTTAAGAAGTTTATTTATCCAAGGGAAATAATTGAAAACTGAAAGCCTTGCCAGCCGTTTGCTTTGTTGGTAGGCGAAGCTTAAGTGCAAGTTGTAATGCCATTGGCTAATGCACACCTGTCGTTTTGATTTCAGCAAATCACAGTGGGTGAACACAGACAGCCGGATTAATATTCATGAGCACAACAGCCCAACAGACATTGGCCTGACGCCAAAGGCAATGAATATGCAATATACCTGAGGGAAGACAACGTGATCGAAAAGAGAATTCGTCCTTGCTTGTTGTGAGTATAATGTTGTTAAACAGATTTCTTTTTCATTTCTTTTTCACAGAAACACTGAATGATAAATAACGTCTCACCACTACTAGCATATAATTTATGTTCTGTGTAATATGAAAAATAATAATATGCACTTTCATTCATATAATATGTGGTTACACATCAACAAACCAGACTAGACTGACCCTACTGTAAAACCGCAAACCAGTTTAGGCTAGTTGAAGCCATTTTTCAGCAAGATTATAATGAGTGAGATGTGGCAGGCAGGAAGAGACTGATGGCACAAAGCTCAAAGCTGCCTTAAAGGTTGAGTGTATCAATTTGTTGGGAAATTGCAAGTGAAAATGTGTGTCCCTGATGGAAAGTCTACATTTATACAATTCTCCCATCACACTTGAGATGTGCTACAGCCCTGCTGCCATGACAACAGCATTTATATGACATCACCTCCCTAGAGTGACTCATACTGCACAGGTCTGCATAAAAAGTGAACCGTTTGTGTGCATGAGAATGAGAGAGAGAGAGAGAGAAAATGAGTTTGTCTGACAGCATTTACCTAATCAGTAAGGATGACAAACAACACACAGCCAGAGATGATTCAGTAGACATCCACATATTTAATTCTCTATGTAACAAAAATAATTACACGTCTTTGTTCAAGGAGCTTAACGATATTGAAAAAGTGAACAGAAACCAGACATTTGAAATGCACAGCAACACATACAGTACAGAAAGCACACTGTATTGCACGACTGGACACAATTAATCCCTTTTCAGTAATTTTTTGGGTACATAATCAGAATCTGCACTGGATGGTTATACATGTGACCAACCTACATTACATTTTTCACGCTGTATTATAAATGTAAAAGCAATCAAAATACATTTTCAATTAATTGGGTTAATAAAATTTAATCATATATCTCCAATTTTATGTTTTATAAAGTCTTTGGCACAGAAAATCTCTCAGTGGACTTTAGCAGTGGCATGTATAGAGTCAGTTTAGTGGTAAATCAACACATTGCACAGCATCCACCGGGCCCATTTTGCACTTCCCATAATCATTACCCATGACCATAACTGTGTTTATGTAATCTAATCACAGTGATCATTAGATGTTCAGATGGTCAAGATTTCAGACCATACATTGAGTTGAGTTGGTACAGATCTGAACTGCGGTAGTAGATAAAATTCAATGTCTTGAAAAGAATATGACTGTCCCTTGTGAAAAAGAAGTACACTTTAGAATACTTTATAACTTATTACGGAAATAATACGTTAAAAGAATATACTTAAATGCAAAGCAAATATAATGTTTTTGGACACTTAATTGCATGTTAAGTGCAATTAAATGAGAATGTATTACAGTTTAAATAGATATGAAATGCATTTATCTGAACTAGAGTGCTTTTTGGCCCACTTAAGTAGGACTTACAGTAAGTACATCTTTATATGTAATTTCATAATTACTTCTTTTGTCTTTGAAATATGTTTAAAGTGTACTGCCCAAAGTACTGACAAGCATTTATTCACTAAAATACACTTCATGTAATTTCTGTTGAAACTTATGTCATGTATTTAAATATATTTGTAATTACACAAATTGCAAATGAGTACATATTAACTTTTTAATGTAATATAACACACTACAGTTAAATGGTGTACACCCAAAAATGAAAATTCTGTCATCATTTACTCACCCTCAAGTTGTTCCAAATCTGTATGAATTTCTTTCTGCTGCTGAACACAAAGGAAGATATTTTGAAGAATATGGGTAACCAAACAAGTGATGTGCCCCATTGACTTCCATAGTATAGCATCAATGGTGCCCATCAAATGTTTGGATACCGACATTCTTCAAAATATCTTAGCAGAATATATAGCAGAAGAAAGACATTCATACAGGTTTGGAACAACCTGAGGGTGAGTAATTGATGACAGAATTTTCATTTTTGGGTGAACTATCCCTTTAAATTATACATCCCTTTAACACATCCAAATCAGTGTACTTCTTTAAAGCACAACAAAAGATTAAAACATGGTGATTTAAAATGTACTTTAAAGTAAAACTTTTAATTTGACACTTCTTTTTCACAAGGCATAGCACATTTAGCACAAGAAACCTACTTTGTGACATAATAAGAAAGAGATTACCCTTGTTGCTCATGAGCAGAGATGTAAAACAGCGACAAAGGTGTGTGAATGTGACAGGAAATACATCCCACACAGATTTCACAAGATTGTGAATAGTGTAAAAGCAGTTATGACAAAATGTGAGTAAAGAAATTGCTTAAACTGCTGTTACGGAAAATGTAACATCACAAGATATGCTGCAAAATGAACCATTTTGAGTATTGCTAAACTACTTTCACTATTGAAAAATAAGTCACTCATTGATTAACTAAACATGAATAATCATTGCTATTGTGTGGCACAATGTTCCAGTAAGACATCCTCAATGTGATCTAGAAGTATATTGTGGTTTTGAGAGGGATTCTCGCTAAGATTCACAGATTTTATGGATGGGTATCCTTTCCCCTGGACCTATATCACACGGGGAACTTAGCTGGACCCTCTCGCCCCCCTGACGGCCCTGGTTCTGAGTGAAATCATATGCTGAACTCGGAACCATATACTAGCATACCACTCTTACAACATTTACCATATCTTTATATGGCATAAATAGTGAGAGAGTAGTATGCTAGGGTCTTCTGCTGAAGTTGATTAACATCTTTCACCACAGGGAGGCAGTCTAAAACTAAAGCTGTTTTGCCTCTACTCACTATGTAGTGCAACAGTATTCTCATGTTATTAAGTATAGCGCCATAGTAACATTGACAAGTACTACACATTCTGCGTCTGGTTTACATTTGTGTCCACTTATATTACAAGAGTAAAGAAAGGTAATTCAACATTGACAATATTCATACAATTAAAATCCTTTTGGCTGACACTTGCTAAGCTTGTGAAATAGGAGATGAACCAATGAAGACTGAACTAAACTAAAGCTCTCATGACAAAAACAGCTCACCAGCCATACCAGGTGACAACAAACACTACGGCGTAATACTCCTAGCACTGGCGTGAAGATCATAAGAAAGAATTAATACAAAGGTTGAGGCATTTGTGTTCTCTTACGTGAACTCACACTCTCACACTGCGGCTTTCACACCTGATTGCAAAGAAGAAACTGCACACATTAGCTTCCCTCTTCAGACAGACCCACATACATAAGTACAGTAAAGTTTTTGTGTTAGCACACAAATCATTGCAGCTGTGTCAGATTATGAAAGCAGTTCTAAGGTAGAGAAACATTTACATGTACATATTAAGCATGTGTATAGGCATTATGTACACTTAATGTACATATATTGTCAGTTCTCTATCTAATAAACGCTACTCCTTATTTTCTGACATGATCCGTCACTGAATGTCACCCTTTTACTCAGCCGTGGCTTTTTAGTTTTATCTCTGCCAATAACATGATTAGAAGATGGCTATGCTTCATGATGGTATCGTTAGATTATGGCAATGTGTTCAAACAGTATTACTCAAGTGGGGTAGAGCGCTGTATATGAAGGCACCCGCAAATGTCAAAGGATTCAGTCCTGCCCAGAACTCTGAACTTTCTACATTTCCCCTTTCTAATGCTCTTCCTCAGGCACAACCTGTAATCAGGCATGTTGCTGCTCTGACATTTTCAATATAGAATAAATAAATAAATTCCAAAGATTATATAATATTTAATAGGGATGCACGGTATAAATGTTTGGCTGATGCCAGTAAGCAAATAATTATTGTTATGGCGGAAATACGGAAGCCCTAAGAAGCCATGCATTATTTTTCTTTTTTGTTTTTTCTTTTGACACATCTTCTGTATATAAATTAACAGCATATAAATTAAATTCCATTTTGTCTAAATAAATTAAAAATAAAACATGAAATGTTTTAAATGCTACAGGTGAATTTGGGCATCACATTATGATGTGTAATAGATATTCATTTTGAGATTTGCTAAAGATTGCATTTATTAAATTATTATTGTTTTTAAAGATTAAGTGTTGGATGATTATCTAAATGTAAAAACTAGTTAAAGAGCATACACAATTAAATATCCAAATACTAGGCGATTATACATACAATATCAACCAATAAATAAATAAAAATCTAATTTCAGAAGATAGCTAGTATAGTACCGACATATCGTGCATCCCTAATGTATATTTTCATCCTTTGCCTTTTGTATCCTTATCTTGGATTAAAATGAATCATTATCAAATTATTTATTTATTTATAATTATTAAATTAAATTGTTTAAATTCCTGAAAGAAACAGATGCCTGTCTTTTGGCTCAAAAGTGACTTTTCTGAGGAAAGAAATGTATTGTATTAATGATTCAATCTTTCTGACTCTCTCTAAGGGCTGGAAAGCAGACAAAATGTGTAACAAGTGATACAGGATTGAAAATATTCTTTCTTGCATTACTTTGACTAATCATTCCAAATGGCCTTAATCACTTCCAAGATTACCATGCAGTCTAACTTCTGTTCAACTGTATATACACTTTCTCTCTATTTATCATCTATTACCTACATCTCTCAAGAAGTCTGTACATGGTTCTCCTCCCCTCCCTACACCCCCAGCCCCCTTCACTCATCTTCCTCCTCTCCTTCCTTACTTCTGCATGTCACATTGCAGTAAAAGAACAATGGAGGGGTCACTCTTGGCCGCCTCTTTGAACTCTTCCAGCGTGATCTCATCGTTGTGGTCTTTGTCCATCTTGCTGAAGATTTTGTCCACGCGCTGCTGTGGGGTCAGCCCGTCCTCGTTCATACGCATCATGATCACCGTTCCAACCATCTTGTAGATTGCCTGGATATCAGAGACATCCCGAATCGACAGGGTGAACACACTTCTAAAGCAAACACGTATTTGAGTATGTGAAGCAATGCCTCACCTCAATGATCTCCAGCATCTCCATGCGTGTGATCTTGCCATCTCCGTCCAGGTCATACATGTTGAAGGCCCAGTTGAGTTTCTGCTCAAAACTTCCCCTGGAAGTGATGGATAGTGCGCAGATAAACTCCCTGAAGTCAATGGTACCATCACCGTTTTTGTCAAATGTCCGAAAGGCATGCTGAGCGAATTTTGAAGCATCGCCATAAGGGAAGAACTGAAAGACACAAAACAGAAATGGCAACTAACTTTTTAGTACACTTTTTAATAACTACATAGACTTACATAAAGCAGTAGTTCACCCTAAAATGATAATTCTTTCATCATAAACCCTATAAAGCCTAAGTATTGAATTTTATACACAGATTTCTAAGGCCTCTTAATTATCAACATGATCAAAACTTTGCTGAAAAAACCTGCTGTACATTATCTACTACATGCCTTCTGCCATCTGATAGTTTATACTTTTTTTTTTTTTAGCAAGTAAAAGGCCTTTCAGTAATTATAAAAATGTCCACCTTCATTGTCAAACCAAAAATTATTCAGTCAATAAATAAATAAAAATCTAATTTCAGAAGATAGCTAGTATAGTACCGACATATTGTGCATCCCTAATGTATATTTTCATCCTTTGCCTTTTGTATCCTTATCTTGGATTAAAATGAATCATTATCAAATTATTTATTATTATTTATTTATTTATTTATAATTATTAATTTAAATTTTATAATTACTTTCAGTAATTATAAAAATGTCCACCTTCATTGTCAAACCAAAAATTATTCAGACATTTTTTTTTTATATTTTTGATATATTTTTACTAGTGAGTGCAGGACACTATAGTTCATTTATGTAAGTGAGGATAGCAAAATAAAATAAACTGTGACATATTATACCCAAAAATTTTTCATACAGTGGACTACCAGTAAAATTGATAAAAATTTGGAACCAAAAATTATTCAGACACTTTGACCTGACCATGTTTTGCTTAAGTGTTATCTTACATAATTAAGATTAATTTTTTCTGACACAGTTTAACTCTGAGACCATATTTTATTACCATTTTTCTAAACTATAGTGAATAAACTGTATTAATGAATGAAATGTTCAAGGTGTCTGAATAAATTTTGGTTTGACTGTATATACTATATAAGCCAGATGTATCAAATATGATATACAACAAAAAACACAAATGCAAACTTCATACTAGTTTGGAACAGCATAAGTGGGAGTAAATCATGACAGAATTTTCGTATTTGAGTGATCTGCTTCTTTAAAAAGAGGTCTTGAGATTATTTTTCATTATGCTTGTAATTTCTTTTGTGGACCTTAAGGTCATATGGATAAAGTAAGTATATCTTCTATGTAAAGCACTCCTTTGGGTGTATGGACAACCTTCACCTTGACATAGAGTTGCTGGAACTCTTCCAGATTGAGGATGCCAGTTGGACAGTCCTTCAGAAATCCCTTATACCACTGCTTCAGCTCAGCTTCATTGAACTCTGTACTCTTGGTCAAGTCATCTAGCACCTCAGGAGCAAGCTTGCTGTTGTGTTTCCCCATCTTTTTACACCTCTCTGTGGAAAAGGTGGGAAAAGAGCCACAAAATACATCCATGCTTTAAAGATTGGCAGCAGCAATCAAAAACAGAAATGTATTGTGGACAGCAGGTCTCTTGACAAGACTAATGAGAAGGAGTAATGTAATGCAACTGCATCTGTGAATCACACCATTCAGATGGCAACCATTGTCTACAGCCTTTTTTATTACATCTGCGTCAAGTAACATACAACATAAAGAGTACAGAGCAAGATTTTATCAATTAACAAAAACAATTATCAATAATAAGGACTAGATTGTGTTAATTAAAATGGTGTTTCATGGTGTAATTTAAATAATTTCCCAAGTTGAGTTCCCATTTATTTTCCCCATAGAGAAATTTTTAATGATATAGTACAAAATGTTCAAAACAGAGCTACTATTGAGCTCCAAGATTATTTTTGAAAAATCCAGCATAAACCAGCATGAATTCCATGTTGGTCCTGGCTGGTTTATGCTGGTTAGAGCTGGTATAGTGCTGGTCTAGCAGCACTTCCGCTTCCCATGCTGGGGTCCAGCAAACCAGCATCCCATGCTGGTCCCAGTGTAACGGAGGCCAGCTAGCAGTCGCTGTGCAAGTAAACCTCACTCCTCTTATCTCAAGAGATGCTCTAGCGACTGACGCTAGAGGTTGTAGCCTTTAGCCTCCTTGTTAGAGAGTCTGACTCCCATGCCAGAGACCCAGGTTCGAGGCCCACGCAGAGCGGGGTGAGTAGGACCTGGGTAGAGGGGCTACATTGGTGCCGTGACCCAGATGGGAGTGAGGTTTAGGGGGGTGAGTATAACAGACGTAGGCTAGTAAGAGCTGTGTGTGTAAACCTTACTCCCCTGAACTCAAGAGGTGCTCTAGAGACTGCGGTCTTTAGCCTCCTTGTTAGAGTGCCCACCTCCCATGCAGACGGGCCCTCTAGTCCGCAGGTGCGAACTAGAAGGGTTACATTGGTGCCGTGACCCGGATGGGAGTGATGTTTAGGGGGGTGAGTGTAACGGAGCCCAGCTAGTAGTTACTTTGCAAGTAAACCTCACTCCTCTGATCTCAAGAGATGCTCTAGCGACTGACGCTAGAGGTTGCAGCCTTTAGCCTCCTTGTTAGAGCGTCTGACTCCCACGCCAGAGACCCAGGTTCAAGGCCCGCACAGAGCGGGGCGAGTAGGACCTGGGTGAGGGGTTACACCAGCATGCAAAACATACCTTATTCTGCTGACCAGCAATGCTGGATTTCCATCAGGGAGTCAGTGCTATTTCATAATTTTGTTACCTTTTAAGTAATAAAATTCAGATGAACCCTAAAGAGAAAGATCCACTTCAAACTGTATATACACTATCAAAAGTAAAAAGTTTCATAACCAAGACCAGAAAAAAAAGTGGGCAGTCACTGTTGCTCTTTATTATATGAAGCGACATGTAGAACAATCAATCACTTGTTGCATAAGGGATGAAAACTAAAAATAATGCAAAACAAAATAAAACTAATCAATCTCTAAAGATACAAATAATATAACAACTATTTATGAACAAGTGAAACTAACTAAAACTAATCTAAAAATTTGAATTCATAAATATAAAACAAAATAAAATTGAGTGATTTTTTTTTCAATATTATAGTAATGCTGTGTAGAGTGGACTGATCTGAACTAGTGACACAAGATGTTTCCATTTCTCTGTCGTTTAGTAGCTGTTGTCTGCTATTCTTTTGGGGTTTTACACTTTGTCATGACATTATGGCTTACAACGTGTCTGCCTGTGGCAGAATCCGAGATATATTAAACCAAATCCAAATTGCCCTGGGCCTTGAAAATGGATATATTTGGGTACTCAAATGACAAATGAGGCACTGTGTTAATGAGTCATTATCTCCGCTCTCGGATTATTAAAGTTCATTAAATATTGAACAGGTCTAAATAGTTGACGAGGGGCACATGATGACGGAATACAGCAACAGCTTTGCAGAGGAACTCATCTGAGACATTCTGAGACCCGGTCGCCCACGGCGCTATTTTCTCCTCTGACGGCAGGTCATTTTAGTGGGATCATGATGACTAATCAGAGGTGAGCATTCATCTCCTCTCTCTCTCTCACTCTCATTTTCTCTTGCTCTATTTCACTCCCTCTCTGTCGCTGACCTTTTTTGGAATTCTGTGGTCTGGCGGCTTTGCTAATCTTGGCATCTTTCTGATTAGTTAACTTTAGACAGGGGGGTTTAATTAAAGATCTAAGTGGTTAATGAACTGTATGGCTCACAACATTCGCCTCAAGGCTCTAGAAAGCTGATTCTTTGGGGCTGGTGAGACAATCCACTATTGTTTTCAATCAGAAAGGCTTCCATCAAACTCTGCAAGCACTCCTGCCCACAGGCCAACCTTTGTTAACTCGTTTGTAATGAGTGACTGCTCAAAGAGCCGGCGTGCAAGAGGAAACAAAATCTGTCAATCATTACTCCAGAGCCCTCCATGAAACTGCAAAGGAAATGAAGAACGACTCAAATTGGAAAGCAACGTTCTGTTTATGAAAGTTAATCTACACCCATATTGCTTTGGAACCTGTGAGAGAGTCGTGTGGTTACCTGGGAGTTGTAACAGCAATAAGTTTTTTGCCACAGATGTAATAATATCCTACAAGCAAGGATTCATATCTCATTTTATTAGAAAGTTCAGATACACACTAAACCTTTTTTTTTTTCAGGCAATATATATATATAGACACAGCAAAAACAAGTTTATCCCACTGGTTTTGGCTTGTTGTTTAAGCCAAACATATACACTAAGACTAAACCTTGTACGTTTTTTATTTTTTATATCTTTAACTAGTCTAGGCCCAGATTATATCCAACTTAGTCTTATAGTGTGCGCACTTGTGAGACACACTGACAAATTTCAATCATTATGACAAAAATCACATTAAAAAAATGCTATTTCTTCATTTACTGTTTTATGCAAATCAGTAGAGCTGGTTAAAAATATTGATTTTTGCAATCTTCATTTGAACTATCCCAATATTGATTCTTGAAATCACTAAATTGATCTTTACACTATTTTCAGTGGCTGTGTGAAAATGTATTTCCCTCACTTCCTGTTTTGCAGCTGTCAGTGTGTTCTGCTAAACTCACTCACTAAACTGTGTTGTCTGGACCCTGTTGTTAATTTTTACAATTAATATGAACCCTTTTTTACATTTCCAGGGTTCTAAGCGGAAGTCGTCATAGTGGTCAAACTTTTGTAGTGGTGAATGGAGATGACAGCAGATATAATTTTTGTATTCCCATTTGCTCCAATAGCAAAAGAAACAATTCATGAAAATATAGAGAGATTGATTACAGCAGTCAGAAGAGAGAATGATGTAAAATTTGCCTTCATTCCCTCTGTGAAACACTCACACAGCAGTTTTAATTCTTTCTTTTTTTGTAATTTACTGCCAAGTTAATATAACAAAGAATAGGTTTATAAATGTATATAACATTTTTTAAAAATGATAAGATTTGCAATGCTGATAACTGTGGAAACGCATTATCAGTCTGTGAAAAGGATCCATTTCCTTGTACCCTTTTTTCCTGCATCACTTTTCAGCAACAAAATTATACATTGACGGATGACTCTTTAGAGGCGGCTATTTCAAAAAGAAGAGTTACTTGTTACACTGCCCTGTATACATCATTAGAAGAGAGAAAATTTTGCATAGGCAAGCACAATGGACATTATGACTGAAATATACCCAAATGAATCTGAATCAAAACTCAAAAGTAACTGAATCAAACCGAGAGCTTGTGAAGCAGTATTGAATCAAATTAGGAAATCTTGTCTTAATTCCCAGCCCTACAAATCAAAAATAATGTTTGATGACATTGTGTGAGTTTGTTTTCCAATGCATTCTGGGATTGTACCTGGATTGTACCTGATTTTATAACCAACATCAGAGAGAAAAAAAGAATCTGTCAGTCTTCAAAGGTGCACAGGGCACATTTTGTAGTGCTGCCCTTGACCTATTCCTTTTACTCCTGACATGTCTACAATTCAATTAAGACCAACAGATCAGGTCTACCAGCATGTATCTCTCATTCTCATTCTGTCTTCACATCACACAATGAGGCCATCAGGCACACAGGGTGAGATGGAGAGGAGGGTGGTAAGGAGCTGAGATCAAGATGACTAAGGGTACATTTACACCACAACGATGTACTAAAAGCATAAAAACTTTTCCTTTGCTTTTTTGTGTACAGATGACAACTTTGTCAAAATTATCCCCTTTCACACGGATCCACAAAAACGACTAAAAAGGCTGTATTATGCTGCCAGGCTAGTAGTTGGCGACATCACTTTGTAACAAAACACAACACGCCTACAGACACGTAATGCGCATGACGTCACCATTTTCACAAATTTGCATTTTTGTAGTTTACACAGAGACGATAACGGTATTGTTTTTTTGTTTGTTTTTTTTTTAAAAAAAGCTTGCACTTTGAAACCCGTTTTCAAAAGTTTGCTTTTTCAGGCCCTCAAAATGGCATTGTTGTATAAATGAACCCTGTGGTGAGCGAGAAAATAGTGTGAGAATGGTACACAATCGCTGCTTTGTTTACGGTTTGTATGCGTGCAGTACTAGTTCCGGTTTCCCTTTTTTGAAAGACAATACAAACTACTGCCACCTACAGGTATGGAAAGGTATTTCCTCTCACGCAGGTGCAGAACACGCATGCTAGTTCACGAGTTCACACTTACAAATAATCAGATAGTATAAAAAGTATGCGTGTTTGGCGTGCTGTCCGAGGGGAGGGCTCCGAGCTCGGAATTTTGGCCCGAACCCAGAGTACTCCTCCTGTATTTCTGATTAGGATGGTAACCAGGCAAGTGTAAGGAGACGGGGTGGTGGAGGGATGCAGAAAACAGTTATGTATATATATATATATATATATATATAGGCCTTATCTCTTGCTGATTGGTTAGGCATTGACACGTTACTCCCGAACTTTGTTAATAAAACATCATTTTGGCTGTCGTCTGTTTGGTGTGTTCAAGTGCAGCTTTTTGGCACAGACACAGCCAACGTGAGGCAACAACACAGTCAGATTACATTGCCACTAGTTCTTTGACGTTGGCTTGGGAAATTGGGAGTGAAGGGGGTTTTAAAAGGGGGAGAGACCAACTGTGTTTGGTGTCCAAGGTGAAGTTGGATAGAGCAGCCCCATCCTGATCCTCCGACAAGGCCCGATTTAATGCCTGTCAGGAGAGCAAATGCATGTTGGAGAAAACTGGGCTTCCAAAAGCACCTCAGCCGATAAGAAATATGGGCAGACAGTCTTAAAATTAATGAAAAAATACAAAGTACACCAAAAAAAAAAAAAACTTTTAATCTTGAATTCAGAATTAATAGTTTAATTACGTCTTCTTTTCCCAGTTGTTTGCTATGGAATATAATGTCTCCTGAGTTTCTGTCTGATGAGTCAGTTCCTGCTTCATTTGCCTCCCAAGAGGACGTTTCTGCTTATCAACGAATGGTTGCTTTTTTGTGGCTCCTATAGGATTATGACGGCTGCTTGGGGATTAGTCTAGCAGTGCTGAGGGAAGAAATGTGGGAGACATTGTAAAGGTGCTGCTGTCACTATGCCGATTCTCTTTCCTTGAGCAGAAATGATGCTTATCTGTGAGGATTTGCAGATTAATGCTTCATGTTTTAAGTTGCTTGAACCACATGCAACTGCCCTAGAGGTCGCTGGCTTGTCAGTGAAAAAAGAACTACTGAAGGGCAGTCAGACAGGCCTAAATGGTTAGCTTCAGGCTCCCAAACAGGTAGATGATTGCTCTGATAGCTTAGTAACATCTTCTCTTTCAGAGCAAACATTAAACTCCTTTCAAGAAAATCAAAACAGTTCACTGGAAGTACACTCATATGCATATAGGCTATGTACTGGAGATGAGTAGACTCATGGAAAGTGTCTAATTTTACATGCTGTAACTGGCCACCTTTTTCTATTCTTTTTTTCGTTTCTTTTTTTTTTTACTATTTAATGTTTATATATATATATATATATATATATATATATATAAAGAATTTTTTTAATTTTTAAAAGCATAAATTATTAGTCTCAATTAAAATGCCATGTACAATTAAAGGTGCAGTAGATGATCTGGGAAATGATAACGTTAGCCTGCTAGCATTGAAAGCATATTCCACCCTACCTGAAAATCATCGTCCAAAGCCATGCCTCCTCCAAAACATATGAACGTGCACACACACACACAGCTGCTCTCGGCAAAGCGTCACAGGAGACCGTGTTAAAATACCTCATGTCTCAAAGCACATAACATTACAATAATAATGTTCGTAAACAACTTAGAGAGCTTGTACCTGACTGCTGCAGATTTATTTCAGTGTTGATACTGTTGACATGGATACACATAATTTTGAGTCTGACTGAACAGCTCTGGTTAGAATGTCACGGGTTGCCATCTCTTAATTACGGTAGTTATGGCGTGAACGCAGCATAAGCTTGTTGTTTTGATTCAGTAGCAACCGTAAAAGGTGGCTGCTGTTTGTTTGTGGTGCTCAGCGGTGTTAATTTCGTTGACGAATAATTTTCGTCATAATTTTCGTCAGCGACATTTTTTCATGGACAAAAACGAGACAATGACTAAATAAAAATGCGTTTTGAATGACTAAAGCTATGACTAAAATCTACTCTAATTTTCGTCAATGAATAAAAACGAGACGAAAATGATAGAGAGGGGCGATTTGGGAAGATATCCAGTCAGGACTGCTGTCTTGTGTGGAAGATGCGCACATTTTAAGTGTAACGTGCTGATCTAACCGCGGGAAAACGCGGCGCTGTTGTGCGCTCTACAGGCTTGTGCAGCTGCACTTCAGACTGCTTTGCAATGAGTGAATAGTGCACATTTATGCCAAGCGATTGCTTATTAGCTAATGTTGATGAATTATGATAATGTTTACTACACAATGTTTATATGGTAATATGTTTTAGACGGTTGTAAGAATGCATATTTTATCTCCCTCATCTGAACTTAAATGAGCAGCCTGCTACAGTGCAGACTGCAGACATTTCAGAATAAGAGTCACGGCGTATTATTTTTTCCTGGTCATTATTGTTATTTTGTTTACATAATAAACTGTATTTAATTTAATTTCTATTTAATTCATAGCAAACTACTGTATCTAAGAATATTATTTGACAAATTATTTAATATATTTTACAAGTATAAGGGTTATTATAGTTATAATAACTAAACCTAAAACCATAAAAAAAAATCTTCATTACTTGAAATGAACGTTAACTGAAATAAAACATTTTTTCATCTAGTTTCCAAGCTTTAGCTTAACCTGATGTACTAAAATAACTAAAACAGAAATAAAAAACTGTATAGACGTTTAAAAGCAAAAACTAAAAGACGAAAGCAAATGAAAGCAGAAAAACTTAAAAACAAATCTAATCAAAATTTTAAACAAAAACTAGCCTATAATAGTACCGCAATGATGTGTCAGTCCCTGACAAGTACTGAATTAAGCTCTCTTTTGTGTCTTTTTGCACTTGAACAGTCAAAAACTGCCCACTTTGGCGAGTAAAGTACAGTTGGTTGTCTTAAGTGAACATAAACAGTTTGGAGAATATCAGATGTATATCAGTGTATTGGTTCTGTGTATTGTTAGAGAAATGCTTACTTAATGCATTACAGTTTAACTAAATTAGATTTTAGTCGGCTAAAATCGTATTATATTTAGTTGACTAAAACTAGACTAAAACTGAAATAATTTCAGATGACTAAAATATGACTAAAACTAAATGGCATTTTAGTCAAAAGACTATGACTAAAACTAAATCAAAATTAACACTGGTGCTCTGTGACTCTGTTACTGTTGGTATAAACACTGCATAGCATGAAACGCGTTGACATGATGATGTATGATGTCTGTGCGAACAGGGTGCGCGAGGGTATGTAAAAACATACACTGACAGGCAGGTAGGACATCGTATTATTTCATCTGGACCAAATATGATGATTGAATTTACATTTTATGGTCCTACGCTTTCCACAGACGATATATACTTATAAAAATACATTTAGACCATTTAACATAGTTATTGCTATCAGGATTTGAGGAGATTTTCAACCAGTATAACAAAAATGTTTCTGTAGAGAATCACCTATTGCACCTTTTAAGGCTGCACGATTAATTGAAATAAAACCAAATTTATGTAAAAGCGGCATGGCTTAATACGATTATCAAATCACAAAGGCTGCAATTTAATTAAATAAATAAAGTGAAGCATCTCAGGGGAAGTTTCTCGGGGGAACTCAAAACATTTACATATTTTTCCATATTTTTTATTTTTATTTTTTTATTACCATGTCCCTTTAGGAGCTTTGTATGGTTCAAAGTAAATGCTGCTCCACACAAATGAACTCAATGAACAGCAAACCTGGAATTTTTTATTGCATTTTAAATCGCAATCACAATTTTTATCAGAAAAATCTCAATTTGATATGTACAACAATTAGAAAAATATTGCATGAAATAATTTTAGATGGAATATGCAAGAATAAGCATAAGCAAGTCAAGCTGCATTTCAGCTTTTCTTATATAAACTAAGTCAACATAAGAAAAGGCATACACATCACATTATATTTCAGAAATGTCATGAATTTATGAGTAAAACTTAAAAAAAAAAAAAATATATATATATATATATATACACAAAAAAATATACATTATTTTTTTTTAAAAAAGAACGCGAATTGATTTTACCGGGAACCAAGGTGTGTCTGACATGTGGAGGCTGAAGGTCAAAATTTCCCAGTGTATCCCAATGGTAATTTCAAATCTGACTTTATTTTTTGCTATTATTATTATCATTACTTAAATTACATTAACCATAAATCACTGTGTTAAGTATTGGCAACATTTTACAAAGACTGCATTACTTTCGGCTGTTTGGGTACTGGTTAACATTATTTTCCACACCCTTGGTGGTGAGGTGACATCAGCCAAAAGGTATTGTTTGTTTATGTATTTATTTATTTTTTTTAAATAACTTTCACAATAAGACACTGTACATGTATTAGGAAAGTAAACAGAATCTATTTTGACTTTATGTTAACTACAAGGACTATAAGGTTACACACATTAATTCTGCTTCATGATCTTTAAGTTATTTATTTATTTATTTATTTTTTACACCACGTCTATAGCTGTTAACTTCCCGTCAGTAAGAAAACAGAGTGAATGTCTTTTGTGGCCTTGTTTCATGGCCTCTCCTATCACTTTCTCTCTTTCATCAGTTCTCCATTGTCACTCAGATTGATCGATGGACAGTGATTGCCTGTGTGGTCACTGCTGATGTCTTTGATATTCCAGCCACATCAGTCTGTGTGTGTTCCTTTTAAGAGCCACCAAATGAGATGAGAACCCTGGGAGCTGAGATGTGCTGGACATTGGGGCATTAGCAGTGGATTAATTCCGCCACAGTGCACATGTATTGACACATGCACATGCCACATACACACAAATGCACACACGTACAAAGCCATACAGGTCTGGCACTTAAATGGATCCCAGGTGGGAAAAAAGATTTTTTTTTTCAAGGCTTGGCATTGTACTGGCAACTGTCAGAAATTGAATGAGAAAAGAAGAGATGACTCAATTTGAGTCTCTTACAGACTTTATTCACCCCAGTGACCCTCTGCAAACTCATTCAAGATTGACATTGCAGAAGGAACTGAGAGATGAAAGAGTGGTATAGAGATTTTTAGATTTAGAAACACAGAGAACTCTACCAGTCAAATGTGTGGAATAATTAAGATTTTTTTTATGTCTTTGACAAGTCTCTTATGCTCACCAAAGCTGTATTTATTTAATCCAAAATACAGTAGAAAACATTAATACAATTTAAAATAACTGTTTTCTATTTGAGTAAAGTGTAATTTATTCCTGTGATGGCAAAGCTGAATTTTCAGCATCATTACACCAGTCTTCAGTGTCACATGATCCTTCAGAAATCATTCTAATATGCTGATCTGCTGCTCAATTATCAGTTATTATTGGTGCTCACTTATTAATAAAGCTTCTTATTATCAATGTTGAAAACAGTTTTTGCTGATTAATATTTTTGTGGAAACCATGATACATTTTTTTATATTTTTTCAGAATTTTGTCACTTTTAATCAATTTAATGCATCCCTACTAAATAAAAGTATTAATTTCTTTTTTTTTAATCTTACCCTAAACTTTTTAATGGTAGTCAGTTCCAACATTGATGATAATAAGAAATGTTTCTTGAGCAGCATATCAGCATATTAGAATGACTTCTGAAGATTCATGTGATACTGAAGACTGTTATATTCTGAATATTATTTTAATGTAATAATAGGCCTATTGTATTTACATTTCAAAATATTTCTTTCTTTTTACTGTATTTTGGTCAAATAAATGCAGCCCTGGTGAGCATAAGAGACTTCTTTCATTTCTTCTTTCATCAAAACATTAAAACAATCTTAATTATTCAACATTTTTGACTAGTAATGTATCACACTGGAGGTAACAACAGACAATCAGCCTCACCAGCTAAATATATTTCCAGTGACCAGTTTGGCAGCGCTGGTTCACCTGCTAGACTAGCATTATCCAGCACTGCTCTGGTAAATTGTGGTCTATGTTGGTCTTTGTCTTTGCTGTGGGTTTCCACCCATTCTAGGCACCATTGTTTTCCATCATCGCCTTTAACACTCTCTCTCTTAACTCCCTGTGACAGTTCAATGTAACAGGGGCCATGAACCTAGCAGAGACAGAAACTGCATTTTATCTGCATAGTCAGACATAATAGATCAAATGCAATGAAGTTGCTGTCATTTAAACAAATGGAGCTCTAAACGAACATTCGGGAGGAGCATGTTCATCTAATCCTGTCAATCAAATCACAAGGATAAATGGCCGCTTTCCGCAGTCCTGTAATAATTCTCGTGGCGTCATTCCACCATAATCCCTTTTTCTTTGTATTATTTAGATTATACTTTTTAAAATTAAAAATGACCTTTATTGCTTTCAAGACATCCAAAAATCATGAATGAAATGCATAGTATTGTTAGGTTTCTATACTTACAGATTGCTAACATATGTTTTAGTCAACTAATATGGTTAAAAAACTAAAACCATAATCTGAAGAAAGACTACTATTAACATTTAAAGGTGAAACAGGGCAGAGACATGCATATGCACTAGCACACAAACACACATCCGATTAAGCGTCACTGAACTGAATAGGGAGGGTGTTTTAAGTACCCTGTAAGGATGCTAGCCTTTTCACAACAATGTTCCGGCCCTTTTATGGTGGACAAAAGTGTCATGTTACAAGTGTGCTTTATCAAAACCCTGGGATGATACCACTGGTGAATAATTGGTTGTCCTGGAAACAGACCAGGAAGCTTTCACAACCTTTGTCTTACAAAATTCAACTGGTTAGAAGCTATGCCATGGATGGATCCTCTCTTTGGCTTATTTTTGTTCTTTCTTAATATGAAACAGTAAAATCAATTCATCTTAAAGTTGGATAGTGCTGATTTGATTTACTATCTTCTATTCAGGGTTGGGTTGCAATTTTAAGTTAGCCATTTCAGATATCAAGATTCATTTACTTTTAGTTAACTCGACAAATAATACCTAAAGAATCTTTTCCACCATCAGGCCAAACCGTTATCGTTGCTTAACCACTCTATTCCGTGCCGATCTGGTCCAGCCGGTACTGATATGGTTTAATTTTCCACTGTTGGTCTGATAACAGAGCTCTTTGGAATATAATACAAATCCATCAGACATTGCCTTGGTAATGCAAGAGTTTACAGGCGATATAAGATGTAAATAGTGACTGTGTTATGGAGCATGATCAGATATTTCTTCTAATGTTATTAACTTCTGTTAACTTCGCTCAGCTAGAGAGAAACTGATATCCAGGCAACAGACAAGTGACCAATCCTGAGTGGCGACATCACTACACAGTTAGCTAACTGTGCTGAGAATTCTGGGCCGAGAATGGTTTGTAATCGTGCCGTGCCGTACCAAGGTCAAGTGGAAATATAACTAGAACCCTTCCTTACCGTTCTTAGAACCGTATTTAGGCCGACAGTGGAAAAGCGGCTTAAGATGCAAAAAGGGGTCTAAAAGTCTAAGAGTACATTAAAAATTGGATTTCGAAATCAAATTTAAAGTTTTATTTATTTTTTTTTAAATTAATAATAACATTTTTGATTCTTCACTACTTCTTGGTCACTAATCAAC
Organism: Ctenopharyngodon idella; assembly: GCF_019924925.1. Classification (NCBI taxonomy): domain Eukaryota; kingdom Metazoa; phylum Chordata; class Actinopteri; order Cypriniformes; family Xenocyprididae; genus Ctenopharyngodon; species Ctenopharyngodon idella. Next base: position 22,950,150 of record NC_067238.1, read on the forward strand.
TGTAAGCATAAGGAATGTATGATATATAACAGCACATATCAGTTATTAACCAATATCTAAAGGTCCCTCCTATAATTATCTTTACAGTTTCTCCTGAACCAAAACAACGAGCTTATGCTGCGTTCACGTCATAACTACTGTCATTTGTAAGAGATGGAATCTCGTGATATACTCGGGGCAGTTCGTGACTTGAATTTATGCGTTTCAATTGCAACACTATCAATGGCAAATTAATCTGCAGCAGTCAGGTGGTACAGGTCAGTGCTCTATAAGTTGTTTATGTTCATAATTATTGTAATGTTATGTGTTTTGAGACATGAGGTAGTTTAACGCGTTCATGTGTTTTGAAGTAGGCGTGGCTTTGGAGATGCTCTGAAGGGAGGGTGGGATCTTATGCTTTCAAAGCTAGCTCGCTATTGCTAGCCTCTCTGAAAATTACCTACCCTACCTTTAAATATATGTTAGATTCATCATTAATTAACTTTTCACTCAAAGTAACATTAATATTTCATATAATATTAATATACAGTAAGTTGAAAAATGCTAAATCCTGATCAGCAATTGCAAATATAATGATCCTTCTCTCAGTCTACGAAAGTTTTATGGATGTGTACGTCACTCCTGAAGCTTTTTATGCCACCTTCTCCTGACTGCAGTTCAATTACAGGTGAGTCATAAAATTCTCCACTGACTCATGTGGCATAACAACCAATAGTGGGCATAAATAATGCAGCTGTTTGGAGATATGCATGCTAAAGGTCAACCATGCTTATCTGGAGTCAAGGGGCACATCCAAAACTGTCAGTCATCATCATCATCATATGCCAAAGGAGCTTTTGTGAGCAAAAGAGCCAACATAAAGGAGATTCTTCAATTATACATGAGCAGATCAGTGGGGAAAAAATATAGTCCCTTTATTTTCCCCTGTCTCTGTCAGTGACAACAAATCTCTCTGTCCCTGACTGTACTTTTTCTCACAACCACTAATGCACAACACTCACACACACACAAACAGGGCATGGTGGCAGATGGTTCAGGGCAGCAATTTAAGATAGCTGCTGTAGGCAAGGGGTTGCTGTGTCCCATGTGGGGTATGGGGCAACGACAAACAAATCACTTAACAACTGCAGGACTGTAGCTATGCTCTCGAGCTTCAATAGTAAACTTAGGATCCTCTAAAAGGATGCAATCAAATGCCTAAACAAGAATGATTTTTGTAAATGCATCTTGATTTTTAAAGAAGCTATTTTGAAAATGTTTATGTGTTTTTTGTTTGTTTGTATAATTTTTTGTCTACATATAAAAGCCAGTGTGGTCAAGCATTGTTTTGGACCCCATTGACTTTCACTGTATGGACAGATACAGATACTGCCTCAAAATGATTTGCCAAGATATCAAATTCTGCAATCAGGTTCAGAGATTTCAATATGAACATTTCTAAAAAAAATCCACATTGATTTTATTTTAGCTCTTTACAATGTCAAAAACTAATTTCTCTTTTTATTTCTTTTATATTAAAGACCTTCAGGAGAAACATCTCAGACACAGTTGATACTTAAATGAGAATCCCATCTCCTGAGCTATGGAGCAACTCCCGAGCAATAACATTTTTCTCTGGGATAAACAGCTATGTTTACTGGCTCTAAACGAGTCCCATTGCATCAGGTTAAATTAGACTCTTTGGTGTTTCTATAGTGATGTTTCCCCACTCCAGTGTTGAAGAAACATATTCTTGTCTCTCAGGAGGAGAGGGCAACCCAATGAAGGTCACTGCACCTGCTCTCTACCTCTCAAAATATTGTATGTACTAAGTACTGTCATTTATATCTGCTAATGCAACACTGTTGCGGCGGACGGCTGGAAATACAAAGTAACACATGCTGTATTTTGAGGAACCTAACAGCACTCTATAGTTCCACTCCACAGAAAACAATGAAACTCCCTAATGCTTCCTCAGAATTCAACTTATGTTCTGTATTTGAGGTAATTCTGTGCAGTAAGTAAAAAAAAAAGGTTAATAATATAATACCAAATATTGCTAAGGAAAGCAACACTATTACTATTGCTAATATTTAGGGTTATGGTGCATTCATATTGGGTGTCGGCGTTAACATTTCTCATTTACTTTGAATGGGTGACGTCATGTGTTGCCGAACTGAATTGTGGGTTCCATTGCGTGGCATTGCTCTTGGAGTTGAAAATTTTTGAACTTTTCAAGCACCAACGCAGCCGTCAGCCAGTCAGATCACCAGATGCAAATACTCTAGAGCAGATGCTAGCCAATTGCATTCATGCAACACCGGAAAGTAATGTGAGTGGCTGTTGTCACTATGGCTGTTAACACGCCCTCCATCAAGCGTCAACGCCGCCGCCGCCGCCCTGTATGAATGCATCATTAGTGATTTGAAAAAAAAAAACCCAAAGACTTTAATGCATAAACTCATCCCGCACCTTTTGTGCTACCGACATGAATGATATCTCACTCATGTGGCTTGTTGAGGAGAGGTGTGCTATTACCTTTCTAAGCATTTAGACCAGGAATGTCTAATTCTGCTCCTGGAGGGCCACTGTCCTGCACAGAAACTTCCAGGCAGGTGTGTTGAGGGAAGCTGGAGCCAAAATCTGCTGGACAGTGGCCCTCCAGGACCAAGTTTGTACACCCCTGATTTATACTTTTTAGCCAATTCACATGTCAGGTGTCATGAGAAAATACCATATAGTTACACTGAAGTAGGAATTTAAGTGAAATCTAAATATGAAATTGGACACTTGAGGGCAGGCCAGTCATTTCAATTGGCCAGTAAACTACCACTCAGATCACCCTAGATACCACCTAGTAATATCCTAGCAACCACACACAACAACAATAAAAACAGATCTATACCACAACACCAAAACTGTGGTGGCAAGTTTTGCATGGGCATTGACAGTACTTCAGAAAAAAATCTGTTATTAAATCTGATATAAATAATAAAATATTAACATAAATTAATCAATATAGAATATAAATTCGAAGCCATTCAGTTCATTTCCTTATATTATTGAAAAAAAAAAAAAAAAATATTTTGAGATACAAGAGATGGTTGTGTTCACACTGTAAAATGTAATATGCTCTATCTACTCAATAAAATTGTGGCAACAGATTACAAGCAATATTACAAATTAATTTCTTAAGAGTCAACCATTTAAAATGTGTAAAATTAACAAACACCATTACAAAAACCACAAACTGACATAAAAAGCAAAGCGTCAAACTGGCCGACTAAAATAAACACTGATCGCCATAGTGATGACCGAACATTTTCAATAAAATCAACATCTAAACTTTTGTTAATTCTTTTGTTTCTCTTTCCTTCAGTGATTCTGCTTGTTATCATCAGGTGTCTTCAATGTTGGCAATAAAAAATAAAGAGTTCTTAATTCATCTTTGACGTCTGTCCATTATTCAGATATTTTTATTTAAATTTTACTTATTTTATTTGTTTTAAATGGTTGACATTTAAGGAATTAAATTGATTAATTCTAACTCAATTCTATTTGTTAAATTTAATTAATAATATTGCTTGTAATCTGTTGCCAAAAGTTTATGGAGTAGATATAGCATATTACTTTTTACAGTGAGATAATCTAACCAGCTAAACAAAATATTATAAAATCATTATAGTTTGTGGTTTAGGACACAACAACAACATTGTAAACAGTTTTTTCAATAAGCGTATGTCATCCGTCTCCGTTAGGCAGAACAAAATATTGTACCATTAAACGGCTGTTCCAGATGCTGGAATAATAACTTGAGCACAATCAGTATTTAGTATTCAGGACGGCGTGTCACACAGGTGCAGAGTCTTTCTGTGTTCATTTTATTGTGCTGCATTTGATTTAAGTGGCTTGGCAGGCGGTATTTGAACTGTGCCCTCTCAAGGATGGCACTTGGGGGGAAAATAAATGGGATTATGAAATGTGGTGGCCAGTTTGGGCAGTCAATGTAGTGAACTGCAGTGCCTCTAAAAGAAGTGCACTGGCGAATAAAATTTGTTTGCATTTTCCTGTAAAAAAAAAAAAAAATGTGCAAATCAATTGTAAAAATCAAAAGTTTGAAATTTTATCACTTGGGAGGTGCAAATGTATATGTTTGTATGTATATGCCATATGTATATGCTTATTTTCTATTGTCAGTTCAATGTCAAATCAATTTGTGTTCAAATCAATAAGCTGGAAACATACAAGCAGTCAGATGCTAAAGGATGTTCTGCACAATACTATCTATAGATTGGATACACAGTGGGCGTTATTCTATGCCAACACTAGGTTTGCCATGGAACAGTCAGTCCTACTTCTGAAAATAAGCCTTTTCATGATTTGTATTTTATATCCTGCCTTATCTATATGCTGTACCATGTTGGGTAAGCGCATTGAACAATTTGTTTCTAACACCCCGGGGCGTCATCCGATAACTCCAGCTGCTAAATGTATCTGACAGCATCCCCCCGTTATGACACTGTACTTGCCTCTCATTCAAATTCAGAACAGGAAGCAGAGCAAAGAAGAACAACAACAACAACGCCAGCAAAAAAAGATTAACAGAAAGGAAACAAGCCAGAGCGCTTCTGTTTGACATGACGAACATGCACAATATTAACAGGATCCTATCTGAGAGGGGAACAATATGCAATCGTCGTCATTCGTTCTTCCATGCAGGCATTCCTTTGTTTTTCCATGTCGAGCTGCCCAGAGGCCATTAGATCGGTCCCGCCAAAAAGCCGACAACTGTGTGTGGCTTTCAGAGCATAGCCATTTTAAATCTGCCATCCATCTCCATGAAAACCAGAGCATGTGACACGGGTAATCAGTCAGTCGGCCATGCGTGTGAGCGTATTGCGATACTGTCCCCAATGCTCTTGTTGAGGACAAAATCAAGGGGACGGTCGGATGTGTATGTGCTGACCCTATGACCCAACCACAGTCTAGTACTAGTATCTTTAAGTTCACTTAAAAAATCATCTTCAAACCTAAAAAAGCCTACTGTACCATATCTGATACGCAAATATCTAAAGCCTCTTATCTTCTACATGCCTTCTGTCATCTGATTGATATAGTGTTGTCAAAAGTAATGACCGCGATACCAAGTCGGTACAGAATTTTAAAAAATGTGTCGCTTTTAGCGTTGTTGAGCGGATTCGTAAACACCTCTGATTGGCCTTTGTGTTCAAGTGCTCATCAGATATGTCTATGATTGGCTACAGTGATCAACGCATGGGAGCTTTTGAAAGCACACGGAAGTGTTTGAATTTAGGGCCTTTCGCACCGGAGGAACCTTTTCATAGTTCCTATAACTATTGGCTGAAATACCCGGATTTTGCCGTGTTCGCACCGCAGGAATTAGGAACGATTTTAGTTGTAGGAACTGCTTTTGGGGGAACTAAATTAGCTCCTACTTCAGAGTAGGGTCTAAACCAGCACATAGGAACTATCAGTGACGTAAGTGTACATTGATTAGTCAAACACATGTCAAACATTGGCACCCAGTATTTTTAAAAAGGCGTGTAAACATATTTACTTCACGAATATGGAAAACAGCGTTAAAGGCATTTACCTGTTGTCTGCAGGGTTGTGTTCGTTTCTCCGCCTCGATGATATGTAATACTAAAAGTTGTCATAGGAGATTTCGTCTCTTAGCCCCACTTTTTGCTCTTTTAATCGCGTAGATTATGCGTTTACATTCTATCTCCATTATCACAAAACCCACGACACACAACAAACACAGCTCCAATCACGGCATCCTCCTTTAACCGGTTTTTAGCGTTTGCAAATGCCATGCTTAAAGACGCCGCTGTCGGCCGCTTCAGAGTTCCCTATTCCCGGTGCGAAATTCTGCGAATGCAACCAAGAACATGGCCCAGGGGAGAAATAAGTTCCTGGTGATCTATCCTAGTGGCTAGTTCCTAGAACTATTCCGTGTGAAAGCCCCTTTTGAAAGCTGGACCGGTCCGCTGATAGATGCCTGCTTTCAAACGCTCCCGTGTGTATCTGTGTAAGCACTTGGTGAAGAGTGTCATTTGAAACGTTGATCATTGTAGCCAATCACAGACATATCTGATGAGCGCGTGAACACAATTGCCAATCAGAGGTGTTTACGAATCTGCTCAACAGTGCTCAAAGCGTCACATTTTTACAATTTCAATATCGACTTGGTATCGTGGTCGGTAATTTTGACAACACTAGATTGATATTTTATACTTTTTTTTTAGCTAGTAAAATCCCTTTTAGTATAATTATAAAAATGTCCCTCATTGGGTTGTGGTACACTTGTTATTTTGCTGTGAAATCATTACTTATTTAAGAATAACTTTTATATTTTTAGTAATATTTCAAGATGAAAAACTTACTTGATTATCCATCATAGAAAAATCATGTTAAATTGTGAGTATTAAATATGATACATCAGGCTTTTGAGGAATGTTTATCTCTCAGTCATCATTATATTGTATGTTTTGCCCCCCACAGTTAAAATTGTATATTTTTGCTCAATTTGAGCCTCTGAATTAAATTGAAACCCTAAAAAAAAATCTAAAAAAGCCTACTGTACAATATCTGATACGCAAATATCTAAGGCCTCTTATCTTCTATATGCCTTCTGTCATCTAATTGATATAGTGTTGTCAAAAGTACCAAGTCGGTACTGAAATTTTTAAAATGTGACGCTTTGAGCACTGTTGAGCGGATTCGTAAACACCTCTGATTGGCCTTTGTGTTCACGCGCTCATCAGATATGTCTGTGATTGGCTACAGTGATCAACGCACAGGATTAAAGAATCATTCTTACCTTAATAGTTCGAAAAGTTCACTCAGAAAAAACTTGATATTACAGTCAGCAATGTGTAATATGAGGATGCACAATGCTAGATCCTTCATGTAAACAGGTCACGTGCTGCGTTTGTCCAGTCAGTGACACTGACACCGCAAATATGCAGATTAGGACTTTAACCCTGTGCATTATGAAACGGTAGCTTATGAATACCCAGGATTAACTGTCAACCCTGGGTATAGTATGAGCAGTGTGAAACTTGAATAAAATTAACCCAGGATTCCGTTTACCAGGGGTTTAGAATAACCCAGGGTTAATTATTTCAAGTGTGAAAAGCCCTTATATGAGTTATAATAGCCTGCTGTATCAAATATGACACTCTCATGTATCAAACACATATGCAAACTTTTGTTTAGATTTGTTTTTTTATATTTTGTCTAAAGGTTCAATAAACTGTTCCATTTAAAACAAAAAAAGATTTTTCTGACTAATTCATATGTCAGGCTTTACAGGGTTAAAGGACAAAGCTGCTGCCACAACAGCACAACTTTTCAGAGCTTCCAAACTAAACAGATATTACAATTGCCCTCCACTTCAGCAATTGAAGTGTGTCATGGTCAGACAAAGTAATGAGACCGTGGACCTCCACTCTTCTCATCATTAAACCATCCCGCATCTCTCCAGCTCTATGCTGTGTTTCATCTGAGCATACATAATCACTTCTGCATCCATTCATTATTTGAGCTTAATGAGCAGTGGCCGTGAGACATACTGAGCTCATTGAGGCTTCACGGCCACTCACAGGCCCGTCCAAATAGCCGCATGGACGCAAACAGACGTGGTGCCAACAAGCTGATGCTCTCACAACTCGCTGCTGATCATTTTAGTGACAGTTCAATGGTGAGCACTTGGTGACCAGTGAACAGAGCACTCAAAGAGCAGTCAATTATTTATTTAACTTCAGTTTATATGCAGATTGTTTACAAATGTAAGATCAAGAGTTGCACAAGCACACATTCACAAAGAAAGAAATGGAACAGACATGAGATGTGTTTTAAAATCGAGTAAGCTGCATACCAAAATATTTAAAATTTAAAATAAAAACAGAAAATATAAAAATATAAACTAAATCAAAATATGAATAAAAACTATAATAGTATTTTAGTGATTAAATAACACTATATCTAATCCCTAAAAATTCTCTACAAGCCTACAGTATGACTAAAAAAATGCTACATGAGCTTGTGATGCCTAAACAATTCTGCACGCACCTATGATGCCAAAAATGTGGCATGTGCCAGTGCCTATGATGCTCAAAAATGCTGCACACATCCATGATGCTCAAAAAATTATCCATGAAATATGTCTAAAATATGCTGTACTTATGATACGCAAGCTGCACAAGTGTATAATGTCAAAAATGCTGCCCAACGAAAGCGTCCAAAAAAGCTGCAAGCACAAATGATGTCCAAAAAAAGTCTATGATTCCCAAAAAGCTCTACTCACAAATTCTGCACACCTTTGTGATGCCCAAAAATGAGCTATAAAATATGCTAAAAAAAATGCACATATTATGTCTAAAAATGCTGAATGAATCCATGATGTCCCAAAATGAGCTGTCTAAAATATGCTTTATTTTTGCTGCTGTGAGCATCATAAAAATGGCCAAAAAAAAAAAAAAAAAAAAATGCTGCTCTATTAAACCATCCAAAAATTCTGCAGGCGTGAGTCCCAAAACTGTTGCAAGCACCTATAATTGCCCAATAAAATGCTGCATAAGTCCATGTTGCCCAAAAATTCCCTATGCACCTGATACCCAAAAACACTGCAGTTCCTTATGATACTGGAGGCACTTTTGATGCCCAAAATGCTGTCTAGGAAGGCAGCTGACTAGGTTCGGAGACACAGCCATGTTGTCCCACTGATACATGCGTGGCGCAGCGCAGACACAACACTGACTCACATCCACGCATTCATGAACTTTTCTGGCACCGAGCTATTGATAAACAGACCTTAACGCCTCGTCATTATGTCAATAGCACGAGCAAATAAATGCAGCAGACTAAGTCATTATATTAGTCATAAGCTAACTTAACACAGTTATTTGAATATAAGGGCAAACTAACAATCACGCAACAGACTTATTGGCTTAAAAACGCATGTATAAATGTATTTTCCATTTTGTTCAATCTTACTTTAATTACATCTGAATCTATATGGCTGCACAATATATGAATGCATGAGTAAGAATGAACAACATGATATTTATTAAAAGTTGTAATGGCACATTCTTGAAAAACATATGTCTCTTTATAGCAAAAGGGGAAAAAAAATATTAATGTTTTTTTAGTTTGTGGGTTCATTTTTCAGTTATAGTGTCACTAAATGAAATATAAAATCTGTATGTTGTATTCAGCGAACCTTGAAGGAGCAATGAGCACACTATGAAATGATATGAAATGACAAAGAAGAACTATTTCAATACAGATACAATATTACTCACCCAAATATCGTCAGAGAAGTATCCGGTCTTTTATTTATCGCTCAAAGTGACTTGTACTCTCGCGGTTGGAGGAGTAAACTGTACTTCAACAGAAAAACGCCACCTATTTCTTTCTTCCCTATGAGGAGGATGAATGGAGCGGTTTCGTTTCCCTTGCCAACACATTTGCATAAGGACCGCCTAATCCGTCTTCTGATTGGTCAATATCAGAGATTAGCGCGACTGTCAAAAAATATTCGTTTTTAATTGGATAGTATCAACTGTCAGTCAAAAAACAGCTAGTTGCCGCATACCTTACAAACTAGCGCTTGTTGCACCTTCCTGCGGGCATCAATGCATGCCAACAGAAGAAATGTGCATGTTTATCTTTACTTGAACAGGTGCTTTAATCATTTGCATTACACTTGTGGAAGTATACAGGTAAAATAAATCGTTAGGATAAATAGTTTGAATAGTTTGTTATTCTATCTATCTATCTATCTATCTATCTATCTATCTATCTATCTATCTATCTATCTATCTACAGTGGGAACGGGAAGTATTCAGACCCCCTTAAATTTTTCACTTTTTGTTATATAGCAGCCATTTGCTAAAATCATTTAAGTTCATTTTTTTTCCTCATTAATGTACACACAGCACCCCATATTGACAGGAAAAACACAGAATTGTTGACATTTTTGCAGATTTATTAAAAAAGAAAAACTGAAATATCACATGGTCCTAAGTATTCAGACCCTTTGCTCAGTATTTAGTAGAAGCACCCTTTTGATCTAATACAGCCATGAGTCTTTTTGGGAAAGATGCAACAAGTTTTTCACACCTGGATTTGGGGATCCTCTGCCATTCCTCCTTGCAGATCCTCTCCAGTTCTGTCAGGTTGGATGGTAAACATTGTTGGACAGCCATTTTTAGGTCTCTCCAGAGATGCTCAATTGGGTTTAAGTCAGGGCTCTGGCTGGGCCATTCAAGAACAGTCACGGAAGTTGTTGTGAAGCCACTCCTTCGTTATTTTAGCTGTGTGCTCAGGGTCATTGTCTTGTTGGAAGGTAAACCTTCGGCCCAGTCTGAGGTCCTGAGCACTCTGGAGAAGGTTTTCGTCCAGGATATCCCTGTACTTGGCCGCATTCATCTTTCCCTCGATTGCAACCAGTCGTCCTGTCCCTGCAGCTGAAAAACACCCCCACAGCATGATGCTGCCACCACCATGCTTCACTGTTGGGACTGTATTGGACAGGTGAGGAGCAGTGCCTGGTTTTCTCCACACATACCGCTTAGAATTAAGGCCAAAAAGTTCTATCTTGGTCTCATCAGACCAGAGAATCTTATTTCTCACCATCTTGGAGTCCTTCAGGTGTTTTTTAGCAAACTCCATGCGGGCTTTCATGTGTCTTGCACTGAGGAGAGGCTTCCGTCGGGCCACTCTGCCATAAAGCCCCGACTGGTGGAGGGCTGCAGTGATGGTTGACTTTCTACAACTTTCTCCCATCTCCCGACTGCATCTCTGGAGCTCAGCCACAGTGATCTTTGGGTTCTTCTTTACCTCTCTCACCAAGGCTCTTCTTCCCCGCTAGCTCAGTTTGGCCAGACGGCCAGCTCTAGGAAGGGTTCTGGTCGTCTCAGACATCTTCCATTTAAGGATTATGGAGGCCACTGTGCTCTTAGGAACCTTAAGTGCAGCAGAAATTTTTTTGTAATCTTGGCCAGATCTGTGCCTTGCCACAATTCTGTCTCTGAGCTCTTCAGGCAGTTCCTTTGACCTCATGATTCTCATTTGCTCTGACATGCACTGTGAGCTGTAAGGTCTTATATAGACAGGTGTGTGGCTTTCCTAATCAAGTCCAATCAGTATAATCAAACACAGCTGGACTCAAATGAAGGTGTAGAACCATCTCAAGGATGATCAGAAGAAATGGACAGCACCTGAGTTAAATATATGAGTGTCATAGCAAAGGGTCTGAATACTTAGGACCATGTGATATTTCAGTTTTTCTTTTTTAATAAATCTGCAAAAATGTCAACAATTGTGTGTTTTTCTGTCAATATGGGGTGCTGTGTGTACATTAATGAGGAAAAAAGATAAACTTAAATGATTTTAGCAAATGGCTGCAATATAACAAAGAGTGAAAAATTTAAGGGGGTCTGAATACTTTCCGTACCCACTGTATCTCTCTCTCTCTCTCTCTCTCTCTCTCTCTCTCTCTCTAAAATTGGAAGTCAACCCAGAAAACAAGAATGTCAGTTTTGTCTAGATGACTGATATTGTATCACACTAAGATTTCAAAAGTAGGTAAAAGTTTACTGGGAAAGTTCATGTAGTACACAGAAAAAGAATTATGCAAATTTCTATACAGAACATTTTTTTTTTTTTTTTAGTAATGTGTTACATATAAACAGAAAATTCACATTTGCATGTCAATTTTTTGTATGTAAAGTCATAAAATATACATTTGCAGACATTTAGTAGACATCACAAACATTCTATGTCATGTATTTATGAATATACATGTATGTCTGACAGATTTTGATAACTGAATGAATAATTTTTTTTTATTTTTTTACTGAGAATCAACTCATCAGTTTTGATTAGCAAGCCATGTGTATGTTGTGCAAATTGTAGACAATTTTACTTACCCTTTTGCACACGTGCCAAAGCACGAGCACTTTTTACTGTTTAGAGAAAAACAAGATCTCAATTGAGAATTGAGACAGAGTGATTGAGAAAAGCTAATACAATACTGCTATACAGATACCACTAGGTGACCCTGCCTTGTGTTGTTTTACATCCAATACCCAGCACTCAATTCTAATTACTATATTGACACTTGAACAATTGCTTAATTGGCAAGTAGTTTTCTTCTGTGACACAACATTGCAGTGTTTTGTCTTGAATTTCCTCCCTTGCATCTTTTTGTACTGTCTTGTCCTGTCCTTCCTCTGCATCACAGTGCCTTTGGATCACCTTGGCAATTTAACATCACATCAGGAAGGGTGTAATTGTTTGCTGGACTCACCTTCACGCATATTCTGGGTCAGACTAAAAGAACATCAGCAGACATGTCATGCATGTCCCTCTCTGTGTCCTCCCACTCCAGACTCTCTCACAGATGAAGAAATAGGGCACTTTACTGGCAGGTGCCAGTATGAAATGATGTTCTGAGAGGAAAGCAGCAGGTATATAGTGTTTACAGCCCATTGCAGTTTCCCAGAGATGGGCAGCATTTGGTTAACAGTTGGTTCTCACTGTGGGCTGCTGTCACAGTCAATTGAAAGTGTGTTGTTTTGCCCTGCCATCCACCCCGCTGTTGCACACATGCTATTCTAGAAGTTGATCAGACCACATAATGATACTGTGAAATCTCACTGTGATGAGACCTCTTTTGTGGATTCTTCTTTGGAGTGGATTAGAAAATTTTGGGTATATTTTCCCTGCTGATTGAAAATCCATTGCTGGTCACCAGCATAAGGGATGTTTTGCATGTTGGGACCAGCATGGGATGCTGGTTGCTGGTTTGCTGGACCCCCAGGCATGCATGGGAAGCAGGAGTGCCTTTTTCACAGCAATGCCATAGAACCATTTTTGATCCCCCAAGAACCTTTCAGTGAACAGTTATTAATAGAACTTTTTTTTTTCTTAGTGTGAAGAACATTTTAATAATCTAAAGAACCTTTTTCCAATATAAAGAACCATTTGTGGAATGGAAGGATTCCATTGGTGTTAAAGTTTTTTTCATGGAACCATCAATGCCAATAAAGACCCTTTATTTTTAAGAGAGTAAACCAAGAATGGAATTCATGCTGGTTTATGCTGGATTTCTCAGAAGGGCTTACAGTAGATATTGATACATAATTGGATTGATTATCCAATTAATCCTTTTCAGATGTTGTCACCTACACTCTTGTGAAAAAGAAGTGTGCTTAATTGTATCAAATGTGCACTTATATTGTAATTGTACAAATCTTAAAACTATACTTGCAGATAATAAAATAAAATATCACTTATTTGTACTTAGGAGAGTACACTTTCATGACTGTTTCTTTACACACTTAAGTATACTTTTAAAAAGTGCACTTTGTAATCATATCAAATTAGTTTTACTTTAGATTTAAAAAAAATTATTATTGTTAAGTAGTATGTCAAAGAATCAGCATCCAACGTAAAAATGTGCCAATCGGCTGTGCGGATCACTCCTCTGTGGTGACCCCTGACAAGAGATCAGCTGAAAGAGAGAGAGAGAGTATCACTCCTAAATTCCACTAATTGCATTTAATATAAATTTAAACTATAATACATTTGTATTTAATTGCAAATACCATGCACTTAAGTGTCCAAAACATTACATTCAGTTTGCATGAGTATATTATTTCTGTAATAAGTACTCTTTTTAAACATATGCTAAAGTGTACTTCTTTTCATAAGGGTAGGCCTGTAATAACGCATGTAATTATTGTTTTAGGCTACTGTTGTAAGTAATGTAGACTTTCTAAAAACTGTGCCAGCAAGTAATTTGATGCCAGTTCCAGTTTGTAATATTCATATAATCCTTGAATGATGGTAAACAGATTTGGCTTGCTGTCCAAGAGTGCTTGAGCTTGGGACTCGACTCGAGCACTAAAGTCCTGCCGCACTAATAAATGAAGTTAGTAATGAACGGATAGAAACAAGGCATGAGATGGGGTTGTGGAGGGATGCCAGAAGAACTGTCACGGTATTGAGGTAAGCAGCTGTTTATATGCTCTTACGTAATGATTGACAGGATTAGATGAGCCAGCTCCTCCAGAGCAGCAATAACTTTATTATATTATAAGTTTATGGCAATAATGGCCAATGAAGATAAATTTTAAAAGGAAGCATTAAAGGTATATTTCACCCAAAAATGAAAATTCTGTCATTAACTACTCACCCTCATGTCGTTCCAAACCTTTAAGACTTTTGTTCATCTTTGGAAAACAAATGAAGATCTTTTTGATGAATTCTGAGAGCTTTCTATCCCTCCATTGACAGCTGCACAACTACCACTTTGAAGCTTCAAAAAGTTCACAAAGAGATGTAAAACTAATCCATATGTATAGAGCGGTTTAGTCCAAATTTTCTGAAGAGATACAATTGCTTTATATGATGAACAGATTGAATTTAGGCTTTTATTCACAGCTCAAGCATGTACGCTTGACGTGCGGGAACCAATGAGGTTCATTCTTATGTGTCCGCAAGAGGTTTGTTCTTGTGCGTCAAGCAGGTTCGGATGAGCTTCTGTTTATGTTCGCTAAACAATGTTTATATGTGAATAAAACCCTAATTAAATACTGAAAACGCTCTTGAAGGTCTTAAAATTGACCTTTATGGCTCTGCATCAACTGCAAGCTTCATGGAATGGCTTTTATATTCCTGATAAAATTCACTACCTACTTTTTTTTCATTCAATATCAATTTCACTTAAAAATTGTATATTATGTAAGTAAAATATCTTGCCAATGTTGTTTAATGTATAGTAATATCTAGTTTTACCACAGTGTCCCAAGGTGCTGCTGTTCATGGAAATGCTGTAAACACTGTAATATAAACGTCTGGTAATACATCATTCCCAAACCTATAGCAGATTGCCACCCCAGCTTTGTTTTTCCACACACAGCCCCATTTAATCTTAATCCATTATTTGGCATGATGGAAAAAAACAGTTTAACAGTTTAAACGACCTTTCCGCTTGTCTCAAAGGGCGCCCTCCCCAGCTTCCCTCCCTCCATCTCTCTGCCAACAGCCCACCATTGTAGGGAAAACAAATTAATTAGAGTCTGAAGAGCTGGAATCTTTGTAGCCAGCTAATCAACAGTGGTAATAATTAAGCAAAGAAGGAACAGCATGTGCATTTAGAGAGGTATGACGTGGCTGGATCAATGGGAAAGGTATCATGGCGCTACAGAGCATCCAATCAGGCTAGTGTGGCGCTGTTGCAGAATTACCTGACCTCAATTCCCCTTCCCCACACACCCTGACCTTTAAAACAGAAAGACATTTTATTTATTTTTTATATCAGAGGCCTTTTAATCAAGTTAGGGCAAATGTCTGCCTCTGACACTCTTTGCTGAGGTCATGATTTGCCATTTTGTTTATCCTATGACAGAAAGGTTAGCTCAAAAGATGAGTCTGCATGATGATGGTTAAAGAGGCTCACTCAGGATCACTTAGTAAAATCAGGTAAAAAAATATATTGAAAATCTTTTTGTGACAAACATATAAGTAGGAACTCGATTTGTACATTTTCAGAAGAATTTGTAAGTGATGTTAGCCTGTGCAAAACTTGCTGCCACAATACTAGGTGTTGCTGAGTTGCTCTGAGTGGATTTTATCATGTTGCTAGGGCGTTCTCTATAGTTTTCTTAAGTTTATTTAATAAATTGTCACAGTCAGTTGCAGAAAAGAGGTGAGATTGGCAGGATCTGATCGTAGGCAATAATACTTTATTTAACTTAATCTCAGAAACCAATACACGAAAAAGCAAGTTGGAGACTTGGCGGACGGAACCAGGGGAACGAGTGACTGAGGTGGAGCTGTTGGCGGTGGAGACCCCGGCAGAACCAAAAGGCCACCGATACCGGGCGACACAGAAGGTCCTGGAGACCAAGGTGGAGCCATGGGGATGAGCGGCCAAGGCAAAGCCAGGGTGCCGGAGGACTGAGGCGAAGCTGGAGCGCCTGAGGACTGAGGTGGAGAAGGAGGAAAGGCAGAGCCCAACAGAACCGAAAGGGTGGAGGGACGAGTTGCAGACGAAGACCTGTAAGTCCAAGGCGACTGACCAAGGCAGAGCCAGAGGGATGAGGAAGCCCAGTGGAGCCATAGGGACAATGGTTCCAGGTGGAGCTGAGGGGGCAAGAAGCCACGGTGGAGCCGACAGGTCCACGGGCTGAGGTGGAGTGACAGGCTCAGAGGATATAGGCGGAGCGAAGGGGTGGCAGTCCAGGGTTGAGCTGATGATCTATCAGCCAGAGGCGGATAGCGCAGGAGTAGACGAAGGGCTGATAACAGGCAGTGAGGACAGGGCTGAAGGACTAGGTAGTGCAGGCAGGGTACTGTTTAGTAAACGGCCCTTCTGGTCGATACTGGACAGGCAGATTTCTCAGGAATGACCCTCTTGGACGACGCGGAACAGACAGACACCTCAGGAATGCCTCCTTGGCTGATGCGTAATTCTCAGGCACGGCTCTCTTGGCCGACTTGGAATAGGCAGAGGAGATAGGAGTTGAAGGCAGGGCGTGAACATCACAGACATCAATAATTCAGAGCTGGGCGACAAAACAGGCTTGATGCAGGGCAATGAAACAAGAATAGTGCTCTCTTCACACTCCAACAATATTAAGAGTTCAGCGCACTTACATCTGCTGAAATCGAAGGGACAGGGTTTCATTCCACTCTGTCATTCCACCAATATGTCCACGGCACTGGCACGGACACTGTTGCATTTTTGTCGAGCTTGGGCTCTGGGACGATCTTAAGGCTCGTTCACACCAACAACGATAACTGTAAAGATAATTATACCGATAATTATATTAGCGTCCACACCAGCAGACGATCTCGTTCTGTTTATTCTAAGCACGTGCTGGTCTGCCGCTTTAAATGCTCGAGCTTGTTATAGCAGGATTGATTCTGATTAGCTGTCAATGATTTTATCATTCATTAGCTGGATAAAATCATTCTGAAAGTGACTCCAACTGTACTGTTTCTCTGTGCCGTTATCAACTATTCTTAATATTGAGAAGGATTTTTAGAGCTATATCTTCATCGTTATCTTTTTAGTTATCGTCCTTGATGTGAATGGGCCTTTAGGCTCAGGCATTACCTCTGGCGCTGACATCGTGGTGGGCTCAGGCTCTGCGTCTACGGTAAGCTCGGGCTTAACGTCCAAAGGGCTGGTGGCTGCGGATGTAGTGGGTGCTGTGTGCACTTCAGGTGCGCTGAATTCCTCCTCTCTTGCCGATGGTAAAGGGTGAACCATTATAGAAGCATCCATTTTACATACTCCTTAAACGTCCTTAGCGGACCGCTCTGTGTTGAGACCTGCCTGGAAAACACACACACAGGCTGTCGTCGTCATAGTGGACAAGATGGTATCCAGGAAGGCCTGTGTGTTTCTCTTAAGGGACTGTTCCCCATGCGAGAGGAGGAGGATTCACGGTGGGCTGCAGAATAGAGGTGAGATAGGCAGGATCTAATCGTAGGTAATAATAGTTTATTTATTTTTAAACTCAGAAACCAAAACACGAAATAGCAAATGGGAACAGAACAACTGATAGCGTGATGAGAACGGACAAAAAACTTAAAAAGAAACACAGAGCTTAAATACACAGGGCAAACCAATAAACGAAATTGAATGAAACACAGGAAACTAAACAAAAACACATATCAAACCCACTCAAAACCAGAAACCGAAACAGATTACCAGTAACAATAATTTTGTCCCTCGGTGGCCCAGTTTTCTCTTTCCATGAAAGTCTATAGGAATTTTTCACCTGTTTTATCATCCAAAAAAAGATGGCTTAGAAAAGTTAAGCATTAGGATTTGAGGTTCATATACATAATTTGAGTTTTGTTCAAAGTATGAACAATAGTAATTAGGAATGCACAATAAATCTGCAATATATCAGTTATCAGTCAGATATTACGTATTACAAACATTGCATTAAATATTACAAATATTATATTAAACATATATTTTATATCTGTATTACTCAATATTGGATATTTATATGTACATGCTAATTTCCCCTAATCGTACATGTAAATTACCTTTGCCTTATCTAAACCTCATTTAAAAATACTTGAAATTAATTATTTATAATAAATAAATAATTACATGTAATCTTTAGCAAATCTTAAAATGAGTATTCATTATAATGTTGTATAATCATTATAATGTTGTGATGACTAAATTCACTTGTAGCATTTAGTGTTTTAATATTGTACATTTATTTGAATATGAAATAATTATCTTCTTAACTTTATCAAGCAGAATTTTTATATCAGTCTTGATTTTCTTGATGCTCCATGCAAACACGTCCTCCTTGGCTCTGGCTAGAGAGATTTATGAAGTTCGCTGTAGGAGGTGGATGGCTGCAACCTGTAAGATGTCTGTCTGATGGTAATATGTGTTACCAGGGGCATATATGCCAAAACCCATGACCTGACGAGCAAGTACTGAGAATCCGTGCTGACATGCAGAGTTAACAAGTCTTTTAGTCCTCTCAAGCATCTCTCAAGGTATCTAAGAAAAGACCTGACGTCTGAGCCACTGAGGTTAATGGCCTGAGGTCTTGCTGAGGCCCTTCCGTCGTTAACAAGAAAAAATCTCAATGACTCACAAAGTATCAGTCTACTTCTGATGAATGAAAAAAGCAGAGAAACCTGAGGTAGAAAAGGTGTGTAGTCCGAACAGTTTGCACTTCTGTTAACATTTGCCTACGTCAGTGTGATCCAAGGACACAGAGGCAGTTCTTCTCAGCTTGTCATGTAGACAGACAGTCTCCGGCAGTGACATTGATGTTTGATGTTTTAGCGGCCGTTGGCTCATCTGTCGCACATCCAGTGCACATCTGCCATCAGCAATCTAAACCCTGACACAAACCATATCTCAGATGTTTGACTCTGAAGAACAGCCTCTGAACACACACATCCATTAGGGTGATTTTAGCTCATGCACATTACTTTTTGTTAGTATGTCTGGATAAGAGCATCAGCTAAAAGCTTTAAATGTAAATGTTTACCTACACCATTACGGTAAAATGATTGTGCTAAACTGAGAGTTTATTCATAAATAGAGTAAGAATAGATGAAAAGCAAATGAATCATCTAAATGCTGATGTTTATACTGAATGCTTGATGTTTATTCACTATACAAATCATTAGATACTGTTGGACCATGTGTGCTTATTGTTCAAAGCTTAGATTAGGTTAGGTTTTATTCATGCTATTAGTTCTATAAATAGGTGGTCTTGTGGTTTTAAAGGGAAAAAAAAAACAAGAAATATCTGCATGAAAACCTCTTCCGTATTGCTCTCAGTCTTAATTTATTTCTGTTGGCTTGGAATAAAATAAAATAAAATTATATCTTAGCTTTTTAATTTTATTAATTAAAAAGTGTCACATCAGCACATAAAAGGTTTTTATACAACAGTTCAATAGTTACTTTTTTTTTGCAGAATATTTTTGCACAGCCAATGGAAATAGATCCAAAACAAAGCAGAATCAACTGCCTTCCAAGCAACACAGTTTCAGAGTCAATGTTTTTAAAGAAATTGGTTGATTGAATGATTCAATGACTCACTCACAAACACATTAATTTGTTTAATTCCTGGATGAATCAGTATTTTTCAGCTAATAGGCTGAAATCCAATGAATTATCCAATGATTCATTTGCAAAGACAGTCACTTGTCGCCACTTACTGGAGTAATTTAACCTACATAAAGAATTTAAAAAAACTATAAAATTAATATATATTGTTAAACATTATGTTCGTTTTCTAAAATATTTTATGTTCTACTATATTTTTTTCCCCTGAAATCTGTAATTTATGATTTGGGCATACAGTTGTAGCAGTAGAACTGCAGGTTGTGGGTTTTAATGTAAACAAACAATCTCACATCCTTGTCAATCTTCCTTCCGTTTTACCTCGACCCCTCCTTTCCTCAGCACCTCTTCATACACCTGTCACACAATCACACATTCTGCCTCCCTGGATGCGGCAGCCCTGACCTAGTTTCTATAGCAACCACACAGGTCCTCCAGGGCAAAGAAAAGGCCTGTGACAACCACCTTGCAGGTTCCCTCTCTTCTTTCATCTGCAGAGAGGCTGGTGAGAATAAAAAGGGAGGGATGGAAAGAGAGAAAAAACAAAACAACGTAATCTATCTATTAATATCTACTTTTCCATCATATACATTTTACTATAAATATCCTCTCACTTTTTCATACCCATCCCTGTCTCTTCTTTTAACATCCCAGCTTGATCAGGTCTCAAACAAGCGTCTGATCTCTCTTGACCTCACATCCACTGTTACTGAAGTAAAATATTTCTTATTCTTGTTCTTTCTGTACAAAAAAAAAATCACTCTCTTAATCACTTACAACCTTAACTTACAAAAAGTACTTTACAATTAATAGAAACCAAAATAAATAGATAGATAGATAGATAGATAGATACTCATAGGTGAAGCAAATTTTGTTGATTATCTCCTAACAAGGCCACTTGTCGAGATCTGGGTAGATTAGATGGTAAGCAAACAATCAGTTCTCGTAATCAACGTGTTGGACGCAGGAGAAATGGGCAGGAGTCCTGACTGACCTGACCAACTTTGACAAGGGCCAAATTTTTATGGTCAGATGACTGGGTCAGAGCATCTCTGAAATGGCAAGGCTTGTATGTTGCTTGTATGTTGCTCCCGATCATTTACCAACAGTGTTCCAAGGAGGCACAAACTGTCAACAGGTTGTTGGGCGTTCAGGGTTCACTGGTTGCACGCAGGGCAATGAAGGCTATCCCATCTGGTCTGAGCCAAAAGAAGGTCTACTGTGGCACAAGTCACACTATTGTCGAAAGTACCTACAATGGGTACGCGAGTGTCGGAACTGGACCTTGGAGCAATGGAAGAAGGTCGCCTGGTCCAATGAGTCATGTTTTCTTTTACATCGCTTGGACGGCCGTTTACCTGGGGAAATGATGGCACCAGGATGCACTGTGGGATGACGACAAGTCGGTGGAAGGAATGAGATGTTCTGGGCAATGTTCTGCTGGGAAACCCTGCCTCTTACAGCAGGATAATGCACCCTGCCACCGTGCACACATAGTTCAGGAATGGTTTGAGGAACACGATAAAGAGTTCAAGGTCTTGCCCTGGCCCCCAAATTCCCCAGATCTCAATCCAACTGAGCATCTGTGGGATGGGCTGGACCAACAAGTTCGATCCACTTTGGTTCCATCTCGCAACCTACAGGACTTGAAGGATCTGCTGCTAACGTCTTAGTGCCAGACACCACAGGATACCTCTTGTGGAGTCCATGCCTTGGTGGGTCGGCGCTGTTTTGGCAACACATGAAGGACAGACAGTATAATAAGACAGGTGGTCATAATGAAATGATCTGGATATGTTCTTTTTACAGTATTAATTATATTATATTATAATCAAGTATTACCATCTGATACCATCATCTGGCCATGGTACTACTCTAGTGCTTTTTGTAAGGGATATAGCTGCAAAAATGATAGATAAAATTATTCAGTTGTTATTTTAAACTTTGAAAACACATTTCACATGACAAAAAATGGTAAAAAACAAAACAAAAAAAGGGTACCACAATGTCTTAGTGATTGCAAAAACAAAATATACTACAGGAGGGGCTCCAACATTCATCTAGAGATGCTACAGGTGTTTTCAACATTGCCCCAATAACAGGTGGTGTGTGTCTCTGTATTTTGTGTGCGCATATGTGTAGGTTTGCACACAGGCCAGCTGGCTTCTAGCAGGCCTGACCACAGGCTGACCATGGATGTGTGTCCATGTTGTGAGGAGGAAGGGAAGGTGCCTCAGATTAGCACTTCAAAGGCACAAGAGCCCAGTGTGGAGATTAAAGCCCAGCGTGTATCAAAGCCCCTCAGGTGGCCAACAACACACAGGTGTCCCCACACAACAGCGTTTGTGTGTGCGTGTGTCAGTGGTAGAAGGAGTACAGTATTGATGATAATGTGGACAAATGACTACGAAATGTAGGATTATGAGAGGAAATGAGCATTGCTGAAAAATGAGGATACTTATTGTTATTAACCTTTGGACAGATGTATTCCACACAAACATGTCTGGGAACTTTTACTTTAAAATAATAATAAAAATAATAATGAACAGAAAATTATATTACATTTTGTACCAAAATCAAAGGAAAATTCAAATAAACCATAAGAAATTATATTTTGCATAAATATAATTGTGACAAATATAATTATGAGATAAAGAGATAAATATAATTATGAGATAAATATACTGTAATTATTTTAGAACTTGCAATATTTTTTTCATTTCATTTTTAATTTTGTTTTTCAGCACATATATTTATACTCTCGTCCAAACTTTTCGGGTCAGTAAGACTTTTAGGGTCAGTATAAGAATTTTTTTTTTTTTTTAAGAATTTTTTTTTTTTTTTTTAAATTATAACTTTTTTTTCAGCAACACTGTAAATAATTATTTTCATGATTTATCACAACATTTTTTCTTTTGTCAAATCAACTTAAATAATCAATGTGCTTCAGATAACATAATACTTTGAGTTTCTGTTGATTAAACCAATCACCTTCATTGTATTAACTCAAATTTTTAATTTCAATGAACTCAAAATTTTAAAGCAACCAAGTAACTTACTTTTTTAAGTTAAACCAACAATTCTTTTTCTTTTTTTTTTTTACAGTAAAGAATGCATTAAATTTATCACAAGTTGCAGTGAGTACACTTTTACATTGTTACGAAAAATTGTTTCATTTAAATTCTGTTCTTTTAAACTTTCTTTTCAATGAATCTTGAAAACAGGACTCATTTTTCTGCCATATTAAGCAGCACAACTGTTTTCAACAGTGATAATAATGTTTCTTGAAGACCAAATCATGATATTAGAATGATTTTTGAAGGACACTGAAGATTGAAGTAATGGATTACATTTTAAAGTAGGCTATTCAAACTGAAAACAGTTATTTTAAATTGTAATAATATTTCACAATATTACTGTGTTTACTGTATTTTTGCTCAAATAAATGCAGCCAAATGTTGAACGGTAAAATGTGAAACATTATTTAGTCAATACAAAAATCAAAGGAATTTTGTTTATATACTCCATACACAATCATACAATGTTATTTGCTGAGTTTTATCATATTTATCAAAGACAAGACACAACTTTAATTTTCATTGTCGCATTAACCTCCAATGTAATGCTGTAATGCCCTTTATCACTATCCGGATTACTTCACTAACTTGTTTTGAACAGACATTTATCCAGAGGGACTTCATCCAGAGAACACTAATTACAGATGCAAGGTTAAGTGCACTGCTGATCTGAATGATGGAAGAACACAACAACTCTAATTTATCTCATGAAGAGCTCGCATCTTCTCACCCTTCTCCAATCCCTAACCTTTAAAGACCACCCCATACACCTGATCGATGTGAAGTACATCTTACATCAAGGGGAATATGTGGCATATGTGATGTGCCGAGCGGATGTCACGACGCATCCAGACGCACAAGCTTTCCTGAGGATGTGACTCAACCATCGAACATCCATTAATTACACAAGCTCTCTCCTCTTTTAGAAGAATGTATGCTTGAAAACACACACACCAGCACTTCTGGAGTGAACAACGCTTAATAGGCTTCATGCCTAAAGTCACATGAACAAACAGGAAAACAGATCTCATCGCATCTGCTTATCGAAGAAAGTGTTAACAGCAGCACTATAACCTGACGGCGATATCTGTGAACTTTTAAAGTAATCGGCTAGCTAGTTCTTTTTATTGTTGGTGTTTTATTCTATTTAAATATATAAATGTTACTGAGAAGAAGAAGAAGAAGAAAAAAGTTTAGATATAAATCTGCATATGCGATGGACATCAGTTATGCTCATCTTTGCTCACTCCTATCTTGAGTAAAACGGCTCTATATTTAACAAAGCACATACAAAAGACTTGAACCGGAAGCGAAGCAACATGTTTTTACAAAATACGGAAGTTTGTTGTACATAACTCCCATAATTCCCTTCAAATGTATCATTTCTGGGAACCCCGTTCTTATTTTTTGTCTAAAACAAGGCAGCAGCTGAACGACAGAGAGCATTGTGGGTGGAGTTGTCAGGGTTAGGCTACACTGTAGTTTTGACCCCACTTCACAAAGCTGCGATGTGACCGGGACCATCCACATGAGAGAATTTTTATCCGATATCCGGATCAATAATACTCAGCTATTGATCGGTAAACCACAGAGGTGGGAGTATAGAGGGATGAAGGGAGAGCGGTAAAAAATAGAAACAGGCAGACATAAAAAGAGGGGGGTGAGGAAAAAAGAGAAAAACAGGGGAAAAGAGACCTGAGAGTACAGACAGAATGGAAGGAAGGGAAATGTCATGTATTACTGATGCTCACTAGTCCTATTTATAGACTAAATGGTCAAGTGTGTGTGTGTGTGTTTTAGGAGGGATGGAGTGACTGATGATGTGTAGAGGAGGAAAAGAGCCCAAATCAACCAGTACATTTGAGTGAACACTGCACAATTCTCAACAACAACAACAACAACACACACACACACACACACACTTGTGCATGTGGTTTATGGGGACTCTCCATAGGCGTAATGGTTTTTATACTGTACAAACTGTATATTCTATCCTCTAACCCTAAACCTAAAACATCATTCTGTATGATATATAAGTTTTCCTAATGGGGACCAAAAATGTGCAGTGTTTGTGTGATGACGTGCACAGGTACAGTCTGTCTGAAGTACAGTAGACTACAATGTGTGTTTGCATGTGTGTTTTAGGTATGACATAAATGTCCCCACAAGGATGGCAATACTAGAAATCTCTGACCTTGTGGGAATATTTTTGTCATACCTGAACCACACACACACTTTGTAGTCTACTTCAGACAGACTGTACCTGCGCACGTCATCACACAAACACTATCCAAAGAAAAAGAAAAAAAGAAGAAGATATGCAAGACCTTTTATTGATTTGTTATTTTTAACAAACAGAAACTTTGGTGTGTAAATATTAATTGAATATTTGAGTAAATATTTGCTCTTCTGTGGTTTTAGTTTTAGCTGTTTAAATATTGAAATCTGGACTCTGAGCCTGATGGACTTGTTCTCAAGTTCACGTCTTTGCAATTTGGGCAGGAGCATTGTCTTGTTAGAAAATAACATCTGATCATTCCTCTTTAGAAAGCAACTTTTCATTTGTGGGAAGCAAGCCATTCTGTAATATTCTACTGTACTCCAAATCATTAAATGACTTTTCACAGTGAAGTAGTTCACCAATTCCAGCAGCTAAAAAGGCTCCCCACACAATGACACCTCTTCCTCCATGCTTCACTGTGGAAGAGATGCATTTATTATTATATTTTTCACCAGAATTTCGAAGACACCGCTCTGAAGCCTCTGGTTTCATTGTGATTCATCACACCACACAACTCTGCTGAACCACTCTAAATCAAACTTCCAGTATTCTGCCAAAAATTTCATTCTGTCTTTGATGTTTTTCTGAGACGGCAATGGCTTGTTAAGTAGTGCATTTTTTTATTTGTGGCTAAGACCATTAAAAGCTTAGTATTTAGCCATGTTGGGGAGTTTGTGTGTAATATATATATATATATATATATATGGGTCATTGACGATTAAGGTTTTTAAAAGTGTTAAAAAACGTAATGGACATATAATTAATTTTGAAGTTTTTATAATCAATTAACACTGCTTTTGTCATTTTTTACAAGATGGACAAAATTTGTCACCAAAAAAGTTATTCAGTTTAACCAAAATTTTGGTTTTACCGAATGACACTTTTGGTTATACCGAATGACGATATTTTCAAAAAATTCTAACAGGCTGATATCTAGCTAGCTAGCTAGTTAGCTTGAAAAATCAAACATTTTATATGTAGTACGTTTTTAAAATATTACAACATTTTCTATGTTTTATAATGGTTGTACCGAATGACCTGATGTTTCGGGACATGCGTATGAGCAAGTGAAAACATAAATTTTTCAAAGAGTTAAAAGAGAGTTAGTTACTTTGCTTCACGACCATGTGGTCCTCTGCAGGTGTCTGAATGTTGGTACATCCTGTCACATGATACTGACCGCATGACTTGATTCAAAATGGTCCCTTTATATTGGTTACTCCGAATGACATCAATGAAATTAATTTTTCCAGACATTTTTCTCATAACAAAGCAATGACTTCTACACATAATTTTAATACCATTTTGCCATATATATATATTAGTGCTGTCAAATGATTAATCACGATTATTCGCATCCAAAATAAGTTTTAATGTGTGTGTACTGTGTATATTTATTATGTATATATAAATACACAGACATATGTTTATTTAAGAAATATTTACATGAATATTTATTTTATATATAATTTATATTATATATAAATATAAATATTTTATACATAAATAAAATATAAAATACTAAAAAAATAAATTATATATATATATATATAATATTGTAAATAAATATTATATATAGGCCTACAAAATAAATATACACAGTACACACAAACTTTTATTTTGGTTGCGATTAATCATTGACAGCACTAATATATATATAATGGAAGATTATCTAATGTCTATTATAATAATACATGTATAAGCTAAATACTGCTAAATACTGAGATCTATTTGATAACCAAAGGAACAGGTTTGGGAACACAACTTCTAAGATAATATCTATTCCAGTGAAAACAGATACTACAACATACCAGTGGGCTGTAATATTCCTGGGAAGTCAAAAGGCAGTGCTGCTGGATATGCAAAACAATGGGTTATATAACTGAAAAAGTTCTGCAACTGTGAATATGCTGAGAGACATACAAGTATGTGTCCTCTAAATCATCTCCTGTCCCACACTTGAGGGTCAAATCCCACGACTGGCACCACTCCAAATGGGCGTAATACAAGCATGAGAGGGTGTTGAAGCATAGAGTCACACCTGTGTGTTTCTGCTCTACTGATTCCATGTGAAGTTTACTGTGCTTTCATGCATGTGCTGCTTATGTGTCAGATCAGCTCTGCATGAACAGTGTAGTATAGTAATATTCTGCCCATGATGATTACATCATCATCATTATCATGCTTGGAGAAGATAGACGATGTCTGTCTTCTGAGTGATGGAGTGTCTGTCTCTCCACAAAACACTTTGGCCTCAGTGACTGAAGGTTGCCATAGCAACAGGATACTAGCTATGTGGCTTCATTAAGCAGAAGCCTGTGGGCAAACATGCAAGACACAGTCATACTCACACACACATTCTTGAGTTTATATATTAACCATATGAAATGACATTCTAGCAGACAAATACATAAATACACAAACACAGCTTAATTCTGTCTCCGTTTTGTTTCAGTCACTTCGAAATGCGTTAGTAAATTAGATCATTTGAAGAGACTGCCATCCAGTGGCACACGCCAGTATAAGTCACACATTATGTACCTCCTCTGACTAAAAATACTTCAGAAATACATACACCATAAAGAGCATATATGAAACTATTCAACATATGCATATTTATGTGTGTTTGGTTCCAACATACAGGTGCTGGTCATATAATTAGAATATCGTGAAAAAGTTCATTTTTTTATTGTAAATTATTTTAAAAAATGAAACTTTCATATATTCTAGATTCCCTACATGTAAAGTAAAACATTTCAAAAGTTTTTTTTTTTTAATTTGTTGATTAGAGCGTACAGCTAATGAAAGTCCAAAATCCAGTATCTCAAAATATTAGAATATTTACATTTGAGTTTCATTAAATGACCATCCCTACAGTATAAATTCCGGGTATCTCTTGTTCTTTGAAACCACACTAATGGGGAAGACTGCTGACTTGGCAATGGTCCAGGAGACAATCATTGACACCCTCCACAAAAAGAGTAAGTCACAGAAGGTCATTACTGAATGGGGTGGCTGTTTACAGAGTGATGTATCAAAGCATATTAAATGCAAAGTTGACTGGAAGGAAGAAATTGGGTAGGCAAAGGTGCACAAGCAACAGGGATGACCGCAAGCTTGAGAATACTGTCAAGTAAAGCCAATTCAAACACTTGGGAGAGCTTCACAATGAGTAGAATGAAGCCGGAGTCAGCGCATCAAGAGTCACCACACTCAGACATCTTCAGGAAAAGGACTACCAAGCCACTTCTGAACCAGAAACAACGTCAGAAGCATCTTACCTGGGCTAAGGAGAAAAAGAACTGGACAGTGAACAGTGGTCGAAAGTCCTCTTTTCAGATAAAAGTAAATTTTGCATTTCATGTTGAAATCATGGTCCCAGAGTCTGAAGGAAGACTGGAGAGGCACAGAATCCAAGCTGCTTGAAGTCTAGTGTGAAGTTTCTGAAGTCAGTAATGATTTGGGGGGGCCGTGACGTCTGCTGGTGTTGGTCCATTGTGTTTTATCAAGTTCAAAGTCAATGCAGCCATCTTCCAGGAGATTTTGGAGCACTTTATGCTTCCATCTGCTGACAAGCTTTATGGAGATGCTGATTTCCTTTTCCAGCAGGACTTTAGCATCTGCCCACAGTGCAAAAACCACTTCCAAGTGGTTTGCTGACCATGATATTACTGTGCTTTATTGGCCAGCCAATATGCCTGACCTAAATCTATGGGATATTTTCAAGAGAAAGATGAGAAACAGTCGATCCAACAATATACAGATGATCTGAAGGCTCAATAGTGCCTCAGCAGTGCCACAGGCTGATCACTTCCATGCCACACTTCACTGATGCAGTAATTTGTGCTAGGAGCAAGTCATTTGCTGTAATATGTCCTGCCGATCAAGTATTGAGTGCACAAAAGAACATACTTTAAAGAACTTGAACTTTTCTGTTTTGCAAATCCATTTTTTGATTGATCTTAGGAAATATTCTAATATTTTGAAATACTGGATTTTGGACTTTCATGAGCTGTACGCTCTAATCATCAAAATTTAAAAAAAAAACTTTTGAAATGTTTTACTTTACATGTGGGGAATCTAGAATATATGAAAGTTTCATTTTTAAAAATAATTTATAATAAAAAAAATGAACTTTTGGATGATATTCTAATTATATGACCAGCACCTGTATGTTGGCACAAATGTTTTTTTTTGCTCATGATCAAAAACGGGAACAGAGAAAGATGTCATATTTGATGCTGAACACTAGAGGGAGCTAAAGATCAGTTATTAATATCAGTTTAGGTGCTCATTGGGTTAATTAGAATGAAATCAAGCATAACGTTTAACAGGATGTGCAAATAGACAAGCAAATACCACATATAAATAAGGCGAACAAGTAAAGTGAGTAAATACATTAGATTATAAGAAACAGATTGAAACAATCATTGACGTATGTAGTATAATTGTGAAATATTAATCCTGGGACATAGGATTACTATACATATTATTTTCAGAATTGGTACAACATGATATTTGATACAGTTATACGACACTGCGAATGAAACCTGCTATCACTGACATCAAACTTGAAGTCGCGTGTCTTCATGTTGCAAGATTTAAAGGGTTAGTTCACCCAAAAATGAAAATAATGTCATTTATTACTCACCCTCATGCCGCTCTATAGCCGTAAAACCTTCGTTTATCTTCCGAACACAAATTAAGATATTGTTGATGAAATCCGATGGCTCAGTGAGGCCTCTATTGAGAGCAAAGCCATTCAAACACTTAAGGTCCATAAAGGTACTAAAAACATATTTAAAACCGTTCATGTGAGTTCAGTGGTTCTATCTTAACATTATAAAGCAACAAAATTACTTGTGCGCCAAAATAAAGACTTTTCAACAATATCTATATGGGCCGATTTCAAAACACTGCTTCAGTGCTTTACGAATCGAATCAGTGAATCGGAGCGCCAAAGTCACTTGATTTCAGCAGTTTAACCGTTTGATAGGAGATCCGAACCACTGATTCGAAACAAAAGATTTGTAAAGCTTCAAAGCTTCATGAAGCAGTGTTTTGAAATCGGCCCATCACTAGATATTGTTGAAAAGTCGTTATTTTGTTTTTTTGGCGCACAAAAAGTATTCTTGTCACTTTATAATATTAAGATAGAACCACTGAACTCACATGAACTGTTTCAAATATGTTTTTAGTACCTTTATGGACCTTGAGAGTTTGAATGGCTTTGCTCTCAATAGAGGCCTCACTGAGCCATCGGATTTCATCAACAATATCTTACTTTGTGTTCCGAAGATGAACGAAGGTCTTACGGGTGAAGAACGACATGAGGGTGAGTAATAAATGACATTATTTTCATTTTTGGGTGAACTAACCCTTTAATATGTAAACACAAATTTGAGATCTGCAGTAGCCTACAGGGCAAAATTAGTAGCTAATAAACGTCTCAAATTTCTGTTCGTTTGTTACACAATGCTGACTCTCTTATGCTCACTGAGGCTGAATTCATTTGATCAAAAATACAGCAAAACAGTAATATTGTGAAATATTATTACAATTTAGAGATGAATTTGTTGAATAAATACGTTATTTTTGTTTTGTTTTGGCGCACAAAAAGTATTCTCGTCACTTCATTACATTAAAGTTGAACCACTGTAGTCACGTTGACTATTTTAATGATGTTCTTACTACTTTTCAAGACCTTAAATGTGATAATTCCGTTGCTTGCTATTGAAGATAAAAAAAAAAAAACCTCTTGGATTTCATCAAAAATATCTTAATTTGTGTTCTGAAAATGAATGAAGGTCTTACGGGTTTGGAACGACATGAGGGTGAGTAATTAATGACTGAAATTTATTTTTTGGGTGAACTAACCCCTCACCCCAAATGTAATTCATTCCTATGATGGCAAAGTTGAATTGATACAGTTAATAAGTATTATTTAACAGCTTTTATTTGAAATAGAAATGTTTTGTAACATTATAAAAGTTTTTTTTACTAGATTTTACTGTCAATTTTGAACACATACACACACCTATATAATACACCTGTATATATTATGTGTGTGTGTGTGTGTGTGTGATAGATCACTATAGTGCACATAGCAGTCTACTGGCCCTGATGGCTCTAATCTGCAGTTGTGCTGAACTATGAGTGTATTGTGAGAGCTAATACTCACACATTGATTGATTGCGGTGAGTACTGAGTGTTCATAAAGTGTAGGCTCAGGGCGTGGGCTGTGCACAGAACAAACCAGCTCAATGAGGCTTGTGCACTACACCACAGTTGCCTTGGTGATAACTCTATGTGACGTCTGCGTAGAAGAGAAAGAAAGAGTAGTTTGGAGTGAATGCGCCACGTGGAGAAGCTCAGAATGAAAGGGAGTGAGGGATGGTGCCATGACTGATACCCGGTAGGAGGAGGCTGGCCATGGCAAAGAGGGCAGCTGTCTTACAACCCTCCCTCCCTCCCCGGCTGGAGCTCAGGGCCCGGCGCACAGACACACAGGTGGAGCGCTGCCAGCAGAAGAGTGTGTCTTTGTAATAAGTGTCTATCAGTGAAAACCAGACTGTGGATTATTAGTAGTGTGTGTGTGTGAGGTTTGGTCTCATTCCAGGCCTTCTCCATCTCAGAGCAGACCTCTTTGCCCCAGAATAACATGCCTTGAGGAGCTGCTTGCTACGGCTCTGTGAATCACTGAGTGTGTCACTCTCTGGTCATCTGTGTCTTTCTTTTCCCTCCTCTCCATCGGGTCTCCATATGGAGCATTGTGTGTGGGGCTCGAGCTGCACCCCTTCATTTCACACACGCTCATATTCAAATTCACAGCCTCAGGGGTGTCAGATCGCTGTTAGGGCACCATAGCAGATTATAATAGAATAATAAACCTCTGAAGAGGGTTAAACGCAGATGCCTTCATGAGACACTGAGACATGCTAGCAGAGCGAAAACAGCACATGACAGCAGGGACAAAGACACATGATTTGTAGGCCTCTGAACAATGATTATATGTACAATATTGCAAAACAGGCTCTCTCAAATTCAAATTTACATATTTTTAAAATGCTTTGCTTGAGAAATGTTAATAAATGCCATATATTATATATTCAAAACACTGAATGGAATGAAATTAAATGAAATTTAATAAATAAAAAATAATAACAAATAATAAAATAAAAATAATTAAAATTTAATACATGGTAGAGCTGCACGATTCTGGATTTTTTGGTTTCAAATAGAGATCACGATTCTCCCACGATTCTGAATATACAACCAAACAAAATAACATGTAATTTACTAGAGGTTCTGACAAAATATAAATTGCTGACTCTAATTGCTGGAAAATGTTTGAATGAATTATTTAAAAAATGGTTTTGAATGAATTCAATGACTCATTAATAAATACTTGTTTCATTGCTGGATGAATCAGTGTTTTTGAACGAATCTTTTGAATGAACGATTCAATGACAAATACATTTTTTAACAGTCAGTTGTCGCCACCTAGTGGAATTAGATGTAATTGATACAACCGTTATTTGATGTGCCAAGTTCGTTTCAAAAAGTAGTTTGCTCTATTTTGATCGCTATCGTAGACATCGGTGTTTAAATACTAACTTAAAACTTATATCTCAGTACTTCTGTGATAATGTGAATATTTGTAGCACAGAAATAACTAATGTGTGATTCAAAACGGCTCTCTCTGGCTCTGGCAGCACGAACACAGATTTGAACGTTCCGGTATGATTTTGTCAAAGGTTTAATAGACGCAGGAGAATCGTTGTCATTAATACAGTAGGATCGCGTGGGTGCTTGAATCGAGATCGCGATCTTTTTACGATTAATCGTGCAGCTCTAATACATGGCGCAACTTTTTTTTTTTTTTTTTTTTTTACATTTTTACTTTTGACATTCATATATATTCCTAACTTTTTAAAGCTGTTGTACATAAAACACTTAAAATAAAATAAAAAAAATTTGATTTATACATCATATTTATACAAGTGGGAAATGATCCACCGTTGTAGTTCACGTACAAAGAGTTTTGAAAAAGTATTGAGAAATGGTCCTAGTAATTCTAAATAACTTGGGATATTGTCATTTGGGATATTCATACATTTGTCGCCTAAGTGTCTTAGGTTAGTTCACTCAAAAATGAAATTTCTGTCATTAATTACTGACCCTCATGTCGTTCCAAACCCTTAAGACCTTCGTTTATCTTCAGAACACAAATTAAGATATTTTTGATGAAATCCAAGAAGTTTGTTTTATCTCCCCTAGAAAGCAAAGAAATTACCACATTCAAAGCCCAGAAAAGTAGTAAAGACATCGTTAAAATAGTCAGCGTGACTACAGTGGTTCAACCCTAATGTTATGAAGTGACGAGAATACTGTCTGTGCGCAAAAACAAAACAAAAATAATGACTTTATTCAACAATTTCCTCTCTACCCTGTCAGTCTCCTACGCAGTTTACATTGAAGACACATTACAGAGCTTCCGTGTTTACGTCCGAACACTGACTCTGTATTGGCCGGCTCCTGCGTCAGCATTACAAGCATGCGTCGTGCTGCTCATGTGAACAGCTTCGGCCAATACTTAGCAGCCGTTCAGACATAAACACAGAAGCGCTGCACTACGTCAAGGAGACTGACAGGAATTGTTGAATAAAGTCATTATTTTTGTTTTGTTTTTGCGCAAAAAAAGTATTCTTGTCGCTTCATAACATTAAGGTTGAACCACTGTAGTCATGTTGACTATTTTAACAATGTCTTTTCTACTTCTCTGGTCCTTGAATGTGGTGATTTCATTGCTTTCTATGGGAGATAAAAAAACCTCTCGGATTTCATCAAAAATCTTAATTGTGTTCGAAGATGAATGAAGGTCTTGTGGGTTTGGAACGACATGAGGATGAGTAATTAATAACAATAATGTCATTTTTGGGTGAACTAACCCTTTAATACTTATCGAGGCCATTGTACAGTATATGCACTGTCAGGAACAAATGTGCAAAAATTGTACCTTTAAAAGTACAACAGCTTGCCACTTGGGCAATACCCTCAAAAGGACACATTTGTGCCTTGTCAACCCCTAAAAAGTGCATTTAGAGTAGCAATACATACCCTTAAGTTACTACTATTGATTTTTTTAGGGGAACCTTTGAGGCTGTTGTACACCTAAAAGTAATATTTTTTCAAATTTTTTGAAAGTGTGCAATAAATAAATACAGGTAAATAAATAGTCACACAATGTGAAAGTCACTGGTCATCTCTCACTCTCTCTTCCTTGTCCCACACCTTTCTCCACTAAGGACAGATGTCCTGAGAAAAGAAAGACGATGGCTGAGAGATTCTTAATGGATGGAGTCACTAACAACAACCAGAGATTAAAGACTGAGGTGACTGAAGAGAGTGATGAAACAGATAAGATAAACTAAACAAGTGAAAAGGAAACACAAGCAGTGGTGTGGTAAAGAAAAGACAGTATTGATCTGAACAAGCCATAAAAAGCCTTTCCGTTCCTCCACTCTCATTCTCCTTCATTCACTGACCGACTGCTTCAGGGTCAGGAGGGCACATTACACTTGGCTTTTAAGCACTGACCTTTAAGAATCGTATCCCCCTCTTTCAGGTCAGACCAGTGATGTGTGTATGTGTATATCATCTCTACATCTGTTTTATGCAGTCAGGCATAATTAACTTGATGGATATTAATGAACATATTATTAGGACCCATTTAATAGAAGCTGAATTTAGTGCTGTGTGTGATATTAGTAGAGATAATTACAGTCAAGCTGTCCATGCAGATGAGAGAAAGAGGAAAGAGGCTAAAACCCACAGAAAAAAAAAAATCACATAAGAGATCTCTTTAATATCTCAATTGTGTCTCATTTTGCTGTAGAAATGGACCCTAGTAATCTCATATGTCCATCTAGAGTGTCAGAAGAGATCATAGCATGTCTGCGCTCAAACAGAAAACATTATCTGACAGACAACTAATCTAATTTCTATTTATATAATATTATATTTAGGAATACTGACTGGTTTGGCAATGACATTTAATAAAACTTCCCTCAGATCAGCATGTAAAATCTTAAATTAATGACATTCATGATCCTCAGACTGTCCCTATTCTGTCCTTACTGATAACAGTATTGTGGGAAGTGATTCTTTGTTAAAGTAATTGCAAATATGAAATTAATTTTAATGTGATTTTAAGTTCTTAGGAAAAGTGCAAATTGGGATTTTCCGGATTTAGAAGTTTCTTGTAAATTCACTATAAAAAGGAAGTTAAAAAGTATAGTCAAAACTGTGAGATATATTTTCAAACAATTAGAGAGCGAAAATGCTTTAAAACTAGACAATGAAGCATTTTTTACTTAAAAACAGGGAAACAGAGGATAAGTTCCTCTAATTGAAGAATTCCATTTTTACTTCCCCTTAGAATTATTATAAGAAACATCTGAGAGAAGCTCATACTTAAACTACGAGTTAAGTCTCCTGAGTTGAGAGCAGTACAATTTTCCTCTGGGAACTGAAGACTTCACAAAGGCTTTAAACTTCTGCTTGAGTGTGTTTTTGCATGTTTGTGTGTTCTCTCATTATGGTTGAACACGCTTAATGGAGAGGGACATAGAAGACAGAGAGAGTACAATCTTCCTGGTATCACTTCTCAGTTCCCTCGTTTTATCCTCTGTGCTTTTATACCTCTCTGTACCCATCATTCCATCCTCAGATCTGATAGAGAGATGCATCTAATGCGCTTCAAATGGGTATGTTTTTGCGAAGCAACATCAAACACAAGATTCTCATAGCTTGCAGCTGTATAAAAGACCTCCCACAGTCATCATGACTCGAGTTTTTCATAGGCCAGGCCGATTTCAGCACGGCAGGGGAAAGTCATTTTTCCCCAGAGGGAAGTGAATGTGAAAAAAAGAGGTTGTGGGTACTGTGCTGAAAAACACACTGCGCTTTGCTCACACACAAACTGCGTCATGCAACTCCAGATAAAGTTAAGGTGATGATACATGGGGCAACTTTTTGAGCAGTGTTACCGGGCAATTTTGCGATGTTGCTTGGGCAGTTTCCTATTGAGAATAGGCAACAAATTTCTATCTGGATACTTTAGATCAAAATTTGTTGCCTATTCTCAATGGGAAAGTGCCCAAGCAACATCGCTCAGCAAAATTGCCCTGTGTATAATCACCTTTATTTTCATAATGTCTTATTTATGTAGATAGGATTACAGCCCCTAAAAGAGAGAAAAATTAATTAGACAATCAAACATACACTGATAATGTAACGTTAAATCCATGTACACTCACATGAAACATGACTTCAATCAACACACAGTAGTGGAGTTTAATTCCTGAATGAATCAATGTTTTTGAACAAATTGATTGAGTGAATAATTCAATGATTCACCCATAAAGAAAGTGGCTATAAGTAATTGCTTCACGACTGAATAAAAAGTATGTTCTATAGAGTATAAATGTGTGTAGTAAAATGTAATCTACATTCTTAATGCTGTCATGTGACCTACAGTATCAGTTGCGTCTCTTCACTGCCATTCACAATGGCCTCATGGGATAGTAAAGTGGCCATTGGATGTGCACTTCGGAATCCCACTGAAAGCGCTAGGTTATCCCAATGCTATCTCACGACCAATTCGAATGTATTTTACGAGGTGGCTAATTCGTACGAATTAGTACGACCTCACTCGTACAAATTCATACGATTATTCTAAACCCCAGTGACGGGTAGGTTTAGGGGCGGGGTTGGGGTAAGTCATTTGTGCGAATTCATACGAATTTGGCAACTCATAAAATATGTACGATTTAGCAAAATATGTTCTAATTCGTACAAGTGAGGTCGTATGAATTCGTACAAATTAGCCACCTCATAAGATATGTATGAATTGCCGTGAGATCAGGTTTTGGTTTTCCATGTCGTTTTTGCCTACTGTTTAATGAATTCAGGACATACTCTTTCACATACTTTTTTCACGTACTATATAGTAGGGAAGTAGGCATATTCGGATGCAGTTAGTCACTTTATTTGTTCCTGATTAAATCAGTGTTTTTGAATGAATCGGTTGAATGAATTATTCA
Organism: Ctenopharyngodon idella; assembly: GCF_019924925.1. Classification (NCBI taxonomy): domain Eukaryota; kingdom Metazoa; phylum Chordata; class Actinopteri; order Cypriniformes; family Xenocyprididae; genus Ctenopharyngodon; species Ctenopharyngodon idella. The sequence goes on from NC_067238.1 coordinate 22,987,257, forward strand.
ATGGCTACTCATAAAGACAGTCTCTTAATGCCATATACTGGCATAACAATTTAGCTTGTAGAAAGAGTAAAAAAAAAAAATACCCACCACTAAAACACAGACTGATACATATATATATATATATATATATATATACACACACACACACACACACACACACACAAACATGATGGTTTGGTATGTACCTCGGTTTTGAAATCACAGTTTGGTACGGGTTCGGTACAGCAGAGGGGAGAAAACTAAACATAACATTTTTTTAACAAATGTGTTTCTGTGTTTAAATAAATGTAATTATAATTTTTTTAAGGATAGAAAATCTATCTTAGCTAATGCTGTAAACTATATAGGGAGTTTACACTATTCTTCTTCTGCACTTTTTACAGATAGCAAACAGTGTTGCATTACCCTGTGCACCCCTTTCTGGATTGGAGTGTGGATCACCTGTGGCTGACTGTATTTGTCATGCGACTGCATGCACCGAACCGTGACGTTCGTACCGTACGGTTTGGGACAAATACATTCACGTTACATCCCTAATATATATATATATATATATATATATATATATATATTATTGAAGTAACAGCCAAAATGCTTTAATAGATGAGCAGATTGTTGTTGACCCAGTGCTCCAGTTAACTGTAGTGTTGAGGTCAGGCCTGTCTCTAATCACAGCAGTGATGAAGTGGAGCACAAAACTGAGTTTGTTTCCATACGGGAGCAGCTGCTTTTCCTAAACTCACTATGGGCCTTTTCCAGTCAGTTAACTAATATACATTCACACACATGGGCACACACACAAATACACTCCAACAATTACATTCATCCATGCATATATTCATTCATACAGATGTGCATGCATGCAAACAAACACATCATGCGTACTACAGAACCAAAAATCATCTATCTCATCTATCTCATCTTCCTTCTTCAAGCAGGGTTTTGCAGATGTGACCAATGAAGTGCATCCACACAAAGCTGAACTCACACACACACAGTTTCTTTCCCAGTGTAAATGTGTAGGCGGCACATTTCCATTGTTAGACTGTATTTTACTCTCTCTAGAGAGAGAATGAGAGCATACACACAAATTGTTGTACACACAGAGCAATGTCTCACGATTCAGAAAAGTGTCCCTTATTATCCTTTCTGTCTTCATTTACCTCCTTTTAACTTCATCTTCCCACCTCTCACTTATGTTGTGTCAAGGTGCATATTTTTATAACAGGAACTCCAGTGATGATCAGAGCTTTACTCAGGCTTTCTGCGTTCGAAACAGTTCAGTACGTGGGTGCCCAACCCTGTGGCAGCTATAGCTGGTATGATGTATGAAAGCATACTATGAGTCACTGTACAAATGTCTATCTCCCCCTCTTTCTCCACGCGTGGGAATGAAAACGTGCCAGCTCCTACTGCGAACATCCGTCACATTTCTCTCATGACAGATATATCCTATAAACATCTTAAATGATTGCTGATTGTAAGTAACTAAAATACTCGCTGTTGGTGAAAGATCTCTCTTTAATCAATAGTACACACACGGTATCAATTAAGTAGTATTATAGGTAGGTTTGAACTATAATTTTACATTTTCTGAAGATGCCATTGATAGGTGGTTGCCAGGTTGTTGCTATGTGGTCTGATTGGATGTTATTTCATTGTTAGGTGGTTGCTATGGTATTCTGGGTGGTAGCTAGGGCATTGCTAGGCAATTATTATGAGGTTCTGCAGTGCTACTCTAGGTTGTTGGTAGGTGATTGCTAGGATGTTCTGTATGGTTATTAGGTGTTTGGAAGGTTGGTATGTCTGGGTGATATGAAGAAAATTAAGTATGAGAAATACTGCAATAATAGTGACGTTGCCTTAACAAGCATCACTAACTAAACACCTCCATGACACTCACCTCATACTTCTCAAGTACTGACAATAATCCACACTTTCTTCATGAGTGTATGACTATGCCTCCTACAGGTAATTCCTGAAGGTAACTCAAGGCTTATCTTCAAATACTCCATTATTTCAGCCCCCTGACATTTCTTCCCTGAGACTGGTCTCCCTAGAGGGTCTCGCTGAAATCCAGGACTCTTACTGGAGGCTTGAAGCAAGCCCAGAAAGATGTGGGTACATTTGGAGAGCCCACAGGTTAATAGAGATTAGTAGAGCAGATGTTTTGTCAAGATAAGGAACTCCCAGGTCTCCACAGTCCCCCCCCCAAACACACTCATAGACAATTGTGAGCCGAGATAATACACATTAATAGAGTTAGTTGAGGTTTAACTCCCAGACCTCCTCCGGCTGCCTCCCTCATGGAACCTGTGACTAAACAGATTTGCATCTGTGGTGTATCATTATAGCTGAGATCCCCCAGAGCTCTGGTTCTTTTACCTCACCACAATAAAACCACCCAACACATTCTCACTCAGCTCAGTTCAGGATTACACACAAACCAACTTGCACAAACAACCTTCCATTTTACAACTACCCACAATCAAACACTTGGCAAGCAAGTAAAAACCAGCAAACACCTTCATACCCACAGCGCCAATTTGCTCACGGCCTCAACCGAGTTCTTCATATTCTCCTTTCATTCATATGGTAACAAATATGTGAAAATCTTGTCCTCCAACTGAGTTAATACTGTCTCAGAATCAAAGGCCCAAATGGTGCTCTAAAGTTCAACATACTTCATTTGTCCATTTGCCGCTATGTCTGTCACAATGCCGCTCAAATTCTTCCATCATTCGCACCATCTACCTGCACTAATTGGTGGGTCCACTAGGTGGCAACATGTTTCAAGAACTATTTGAAGAAGAAGATGGAAAGTGTCAATAAAAACAACAGAAAATGAATGTGAAAACAACAAAAATAGATATGTGAGGTCAAAAGCTACTTGCATTTGAAAGTTAAGCGCAAACCCCGCCCATAGCAAAATCTAAACCAACACAATCTCATGGCAGTTCGTAACTATTTTACATGTTGGCAAATTGGTGGCTAATTCGTATGAATTTGTACAATCTCATCTGTACGTTTTCGCACAATCTTCTTACGCCCCATTGACCTTCGTGCATACTTTTTTCTAATAATCATACATTTTTGTACAAATTCTTAAGAAATCGCCACCTTGTAACATAGTTACACTTTTATGTGAGATCAGGTTAGCACTAACTGTATTAAGGTTAGGGGTTAGTACAGTACTAACCTGATCTCACAGAAAAGCGTGAACTTAACCCTACCCTTTACCTTGGTATAGCTTTGGTAGCACATCCTGATACTATCTGTCATGATCAGATCTATCCATGATATTTCTGAACTTGAAACTGAATCCCTGTTTCTTGACACGTGACTGCATGAATGAGTTAACAAATAAAATCTGATTCTGGGTTTTAAGTTTCCACTTAACTGATTTGTGGGGGAAATCAGGCAAAACATTTATTGTATGTAAACGTTGAACATCGAACTTTGTTGTATAGCCAACAATCTCTGTCACTCATGTTTATCAAGAAAAAAGGGGGGTTCCACCACCCCTAACTCTGGCTTGTCAGTTATCACAGCCTTCTTATAGCGTAAGCAATTACTGAACTCTATTCTCAGACAGAGAGGATTAAGAATGTGTAAGCATGAGATAAACATATAAATACACTATGCAATGCTTACAAGCCTTAACTGTAGACAGACTCTCACACAAAGACTCAGCAGCAGTCTGAGATGCTGTGGGTAGACTAGAAATGATATTGGTGCAGTAACATTAATCCCCTCTGTATTCTCACAGGTCAGCTCCAGTACAGTCAATACAGTGAGAAAACTCAATACCTCTAAACTGCATACAGCAGAATCTACAACAAAAGTCATTAAATACACTATTCAAAGGTCAGTCACAATAAGTGCTTACAAGAATTAACTGTGTGAAATAAAGGGCAACAAAAGGTTAAATTCTTTGGGTGACCATATCTATAAATCATAAAATCATTCAGACTATGAAAAAGATGATTTGCATAGTCTTATCACTAGAAGTGTTATTAGCTGAAGTGGATTTACACATGTTCTATCAATCAAAACACATAATCCTATTGCTAACCTAAACCTGACCCATATGATTGGTTAATAGGAGCATGTCCTACTTGTGTAAAAGGATAGTTGATATAATACAACTTTGTGTTTGAATTTATAAATATAAATATTAATATGTCCGTATTTAGTACCGGGGACCTAACTGTCACATTCATAAAAGGACAAAATAACATAAAAGAAATGATAAAAGCACCATAAAAGTAGCCATACAACACTATTTGCATTAATTTCCAAGTAATCTGAATTCATACATTTTTTTTTTTTTTTTGTGCTCTGAATCTTGCTTTCATTTCAGACATTCTGCTATAAATAACTAGAGAGTTTCGCAGAAGAAAGATAGTCATACAGGTTTATAATGAAAGAAATAATGCCAGAATTTTCATTTTTGCATGAATCACCCCTTCAAGAATTGTATGAAAATGTGTTTGTATGAAACAAAATGCCATGTCATACCCTGAACTCCTCCACATTTGTGCTCTATGTGAGGCTTAAATGTGTGAATGATGATGTGAAGGTCTGTCGTTTTTGATCTGTGAGCGTGTGGCATCTGAGAGAAGATTCTGTCAGCACTCAGGTGTTACAATGAGGGCAGTCCTCATTATCCACACTAATGTGTGTCTGATCTCAGCAGTGTTGCGTGGGAAGACGTAGCCGGTACAGTGAAGTCTAATTTGATATGGTCAATCTGTCACAACAAAATGTGCTGTGCTACGCATTCATCCACCTGTAAAAGCATGTGGCACACACAAAGACAAAGACACACATATGCAAATACTGTTTCAAACATTTGCCCTTGGAGCAGTCTAATTATAATGACATATTTGGAACAAATGCCTATGTGAGAATATATATTATGGGTATGATTGCCTCAGGTGCAATTGGCAGCATGTCTTGATTTTGCCAAGTTAGATGCGTTCCTGGGTCAACATATTTTGTTGATCCTGGAACAGCATTCCTGTCTGAACATTTAATCCACCATATCCATATCCATACCCTTAAACCTAACCCTACCCATAACTTATCCCTAAAATTAAAGGGAAATGATAGGTGAATAACACTGATATAGAACCTAACCCTGGTTGTAAGCCTAAACTTGACTGTAAACTTGTCCCTCAAATCTGATTGGTTGATTGGAATGTTGTTCCAGGATCAACAAAGATTTTGATCCAGCAACATGTTGCATTTGGTGAAATCAGGTTCTGCCAATTGGTACATTTAGGGCTTTTCACACTTGAAATAGTTAACCTGGGTCATTCTAAACCCTGGGTAAACGGAATCCTGGGTTATCTTGCTTCACGTTTCACACTGCTCATAATTTACCCAGGGTTAACAATTAATCCTGGGTATTCATAAACTGACGTTTCACATTGTACATTACTAAAACCCGGGTTAACGTTCTTTTTTTGCATATTTGCGGTGTCAGTGTCATTGATTGGATAAACGCAGCACGTGACCTGTTTACATAGTTCCAGCATTGTGCATTCTCGTATTGACGACTGTACTATCGAGTTTATACTGAATGGACATTAAAGGTAAGAACGAAACAGTCTCCTCTTCACTCAAACTGTCGTGTTTTCTATCAGCATTTGAAATTTTTCCTCGTAAACACTGAATTTACTGTTTACTGGTAAGTGTCTAGCTGTAACATTCTAACACCACATCGTATCACACTGTACAAGTTTGGCACTGCAATGTGGGGCTAACCCTGTTCCAGAGCAGGGTTTCATAACCCCAGGTAAAAAGCACTGCTAACCCCACTTCTAAATTACAAGTGTGAAAAGTTGTTTTACCCGGGGTTAAAAGCGGTGTTTAGAACGTCGATAACCCGGGGTTAAGAGCAGTGTAAAAAGCCCTTTCAACACACTCAGCACATTCTGTGCATGTCCACATTTACCCAACACGAATATCACTAATTCTCTTTAGTAATGCCTTGGATCATTGAGTCAATATATGTTATGTGATCAATATGTAAATTTAAACAATAGAAATCGAAAAGTTTTAAACAGGAAGTGATTCACTTAGAAAAGCGTGCCCATGAATGTATTACAAAACTAGGTTGTTACGGTTTTCTGGGTGGTTGCTAGGATATTGCTAAGCATTGTTAGGGCATTCTGGTTGATTGCTAGGGCATTTATAGGGTGTTACTAGATGGTTGCTAGGGTCATCTGGGCAGTTGCTAGGGCATTTATAGGGCGTTACTAGATGGTTGTTATGGCATTGCTAGAGTATTTTTAGTGGTTCCCAGAGTGTTTTACTAGATGGCTGCTCAGCTGTTCTGTGTGGTTGCTAAGGCATTTTTAGAGTGTTCTATGTGATAGCAAGGCAGTTGTTGGGGAGTTTTGGCTTGTTGCTAGGTAATTGCTAGAACATTTATATGGTGTTGCTAGATGGTTGCTACTGTAGGGTGTTCTGCGTGGACATTTTTAAAATGTTCTAGGTGATTACTAGGATATTGCTAGGTGATTATAAGGTGTTCTGGCTAGTTGCTAGGGCATATATAGGGCGTAGATGGTTGATGGTTGCTATGAGTGTTCTAAGCTGTTTCTAAGGCATTTTTATGGTGTACTAGGTGGTTGCTATGCTGTTCACAAATGTATGAACAATAGCTAACTGATGCTTGCCTTGACAAAGCCTGCTACTAAAATTAATATAGAAACTGAGAAAACATCATAGAAACTGAGAAAAGTTCATAGTCATGGCTAATAGTTCAGCCACACTATTAGTGTCCTTTCTGTTTCACTTATTCAGACTAGAGCTCTGAGTCTGTACTAGATGTTCTCCTGCTCTCATAGGGAACATCAAGGCGCTGTCCTTTCAGAACCATCGATTCCCTCCCTACTTCTGCTCATTCCCTCTCTCCACAGAGCGGCGGTCCCCCTGCCTACCACTGAGAGCTGGTACGGCCCCTTCTCCCGCTCTTTCTCAATGCATTTTTCCCTTATATGGAGAGAGTGAGAGCAGTGAGAGGGATGAGCGAGAGTGTAGCTGGACCATACCATCTGCTCACGTTTTAAGGGGGTGTTCAGAGGAGCTGTGTAAGAGTAAGGGGAGGTGGAGGGGGCAAGTGATGGAGATGGTGTGAATAACGCCACCTCTTTGAGTGGCCCCGAATAAAAGGACAAAAATAGGTTAGGAGCAGGAAGGGAGAGTGAGGGATGTGATTAATATGCCTATGGATTTCTCAGTGGGATGATAGCATGTTACAGCATGTTTGTGAGGGTTATTTTCAGATGACTGTGGCGTCAGTCCTGTACTGAGTATCATTCATTGAGTGGGATCATTTGAAGTCTTTTCTTTGTGTTTCTCACCACCCCCACAAAAGCACAAACCAAATGTCATTGCAGGCGTCACAGATAAAATACATCACATGGGGACAGGTGCAGACTTATACGTATTACACAAAAGCCCTCGGCATGGATAAAACCAGAAGAATCCAAGGTCACAAAACCCTGCATCAATCAAACATGCCATCAGTTCTCAGGTATAGAGATCTGTTGATAATGCCGGTAGAATGCTAGCAATGATTTCACATGCATTTAAAGCTTTAAAGTGAGATCTAGCATCTTACGTTGGCTGGACGTTTATGGACTACTTTATTATTGTCCACAGCTGTAGGCAACTGTATGGGGTGACACAATCGACCCAAAAAATAATAGACCTAGGATGAATTATGGATGGCTCAGCTTTGAACTGCATGGAAATGTTGCTCAAATATAAATATTTCAGCAAATAGAGGTTGGGCCTTTCTGCTGAACTTCCTCAAACTAACCTAAAAGCCACCCTCCTTCGATGAATAGACCTGGGATGGCTGATGGTGTACTGATAACTAGCTTGACCAGCAACTTCAACAAGCTTTACCTGAAATACCCTAACTGTTGACAAGCTAGAATTTGCTGGTGAACATCTTGTCGATGCAGGTCCACCAGCACCAGACCAACAAAATCCAGGAAATCCTTGCTGGGCTATGCTGGTCTTCGGAAAGTCCCCTAAAAAGATTTACTTAAAGGCATATTTCTCCCCAAAAAATGATAATTCTGTCATCATTTACTTACCCTCATGTCATTCCAAACCCCTAAGATTCTTGTTCATCTTCAAAACACAAATGAAGACATTTTTAATGAAACCTGAGAAATTTTTTCACTGCCACTGAAAGTCCATTCCACCAAAAACGTCAAAAAAAAAAAGTTCATAAAAAAGATTGTAAAAGAAATATAGATAAATTGAGTGGTTTAATCCAAGTCTTCTGAAGAGACACAATCACTTTATATGACGAACATATTTAATATAGGCTTTTATTCACATATAAACATTGATCGATGCACATATACAAAGCCCTTAAAATATCGTCAATAGAAATCTTTATTTGCGTTTCGAAGATGAACCAAAGTTTGGAACAACATGAGGATGAGTTTTTGGGTGAACTAATCCTTTAAGAACTATTAAAGCTTGTTTCCACCAACGGAATAAAAATTAAAGGTAACTGCGAGTTTACATCTTGCAGTTCTTACTTTTTTTTTTCAGAATTGCGAGATATAAACTCGAAATTTCCATAAAAACCATCAGAATTGCAAGTTTATATCTTGCAATTATGACTTTCTCGCAATTGCGAGTTTATATCCCGCAATTCTGACTTTATAACTTGCATGTGCGACTTCATATCATGCAATTGTGAGAAAAAAGTCAGAACTGCGAGATATAAACTCACAATTGTGAGAAAAAAAGTCAGAATTGTAAGATGTAAACTCACAATTGTGAGAAAAAAGTCAGAATTGTGACATAAAAAGTCAGAATTATCTTTTACATTTTTTATTCCGTGGCAGAAACAAGCTTCCATAAAGAACAAAGTTGTGTTATTCAATAAAAATAGCACTCCAAGAAACTCAAAGTAGGATTTAAAATTTAAAAAGCCTTAATTAAGTCATGGCTTACAGAGATGCAAAAAACCACATACTGAAGTGCTGCTAAAAAAACCTTCAAAGTTGTGTTATTATTTTAGGATTTAATGGCATAAAGGGAAAATCTGTATTACAATACTATCAAGAAATGTCAGTGTTCTGCTGCTTAGCACTACTGTCCACCTACAAATGTACAGTTCCACCCATTAAAACCCACTGAACTTGTGGTATTAAATACTTCAGAACTTCAAAATGAGTTTACTTGATTTAAGTAGGGCCTACACATAACATTTCAGCAAATTTGCAATTGGACCATCAGCATTAAGAGTTAAAGGATAATAATGGCATCAGTTTTGGCCTGATGGTGGCTGCTTGTACTGTTCGGTGTTGGAGTGGTGAATGCCAGAGCGCTATGATTTCATGCAAAGGTCAAACTCGACTAAATGCTAATTAGCATTAGTCATCACATCCATTCATAGACCTGAATGCGTTATGCTACGTATGTAAACGCTGCAGGTCGCACTTCCACATTCATTACCATCAACAACCTCAAATTACAAGCACAGAATTATTTTTGAACTGTCAGGCATAAGAAAAGGATTCCAAACTAATTTGTCTCAGCCAAATGAATCTTGTAATCTGGTTCCCTCTTTATATAGTGACACAGACATGCATACTCTCCCACACATACACAATGAATACATCTCAATGCATGTTTGAATCACATGCTGTACATCGTTTCACAGAGTGGTTGGAGTTCAAGAATACAGCTGTTCGCTTGGATTCAACATGTCTGGAGATGTTTACCAAACCAACACTAACAAGCAGGCTGGCAAACAGCCGTCTACACTAGAGCAGTTTCACCCTCCATTGGAAGATTTAGGTCACTGGGCTAATATTCGCATAATAAACAGAAGAGGAAGTGGAGTTTACTGAATGAGAGGGTGTTGAAGTGGGAAAAACTGGTTGTTACTTCATATATGAAGGAATGATGCAATAGTAAATAGTTGGATTGTAATGAGCTGTCAACCTTTAAAATGGTTGGGGTTTTCCCCCTCTCAAAAACATGTTTATACAGTATGACATTTCAGATTTTGTGTTTGTGATAGACTGTGGGTGTCAGTAATTCAGCTGATGAAACATGGAAGATACACTACTGTTCAAAATATTGGGGCCAGTAAGTTTCTTTTTTTTTTTTTTTAAGAAAAAGAAAGAAATGAATACTTTTATTCAGCAATGACACATTAAATTGATCAAACGTGGCAGTAAAGACATTTATAATGTTACAAAAGAGTTCTATAATATATTACAAAAATATTAAGCAGCACAACTGTTTTTAACATTGATAATTATAAGAAATGTTTCTTGAGCACCAAATCAGCATATTAGAAGGATCATGTGACACTAAAGACTGGAGTAATGATGCTGAAAATTCAGCTTTGTCATCACTGGAATTAATTACATTTTAAAAATGTTAAAAGATATAAGATAAAAATGATCATTATTAAAATTAAATATGAAATATTTAATATTAACATTTAAAAACAAAACACAAGAAACTTGTTTAAAAAAACCTTACGTAAAAAATCTTACCGACCCCAAACTTTTGAACGGTAAAATTTACAATCAATAAAAGACTCTAGAAAATATGGATTTTGAAAATTGTGACATGACCTTATGACCTATCATATTATGACAAATTAAATATAGCATAAATTCGAAATAAGGTCCATTTTAAAGTATATTATCTAAAAATGATAGAAAACAAAATATAAAAAATCTCTGATTATGTCACTAATAAACACCCCAAAACAAGAAACTCATGCGCTTATTTGTTAAAGATATATTACATAAGAATATTATGTGAATAATTTGATTCTGCCTTGTTTTTATAAACCCCATTTCTCATTTCCTATCATTCACAGGCAGTATTATCTCACCTCCATAGTTCGAATATGTCATAAGAAAACATAAAAGCACGGAAATAAAGATATGAGAGTACGGTCGCTCTGTTCAGGAAATTATCAGGTGAAATCTCACCACTCGTTTTTTAATGTCACAATAACATTTCCCCACACACCACCTCAGCAAATCTCTGTCACCTGGCAATAAGCAGGCCTGTTTATGACATCAGCAGGAAGAGACTCTGCTGATTTGGTGCCACTGTGGCTGTCAGTCATACTATTTCATATTTTATTAGCAGTGCTAATAAAAGTGGTAGAACGTGCAAAAAAATTGCATGGACTTACACTGAAGAAAGGACCAGAGTCATACCTAGAGACCAGAATATTACAGAGGATGTAGAACGTGATTTCACTAAGTGCAACATGCTCCTGGATCAACATCTTTGTTAATCCTGGAACAACATTCCAATCAACCAATCAGATTTGAGGGACAAGTTTACAGTTTATGTTAAGTTTAGGCTTACAGCCAGGGTTAGGTGCTTCTACATCAGTGTTCACCATCATTTCCCTCTGATTTTAGGCATAAGTTATGGGCAGGGTTAGGTTTAGGGGTAGGGATATGGTTAGGACTGAATTTTCGAACAGCAATGTTGTTCCAGGATCAACAAAATATGTTGACCCAGGAACGTGTCTAACTCTGCAAAATCAGGATGTGCCACAGAGGCTATAATAGGCATAACAGCCTAGCAACCCATAGCCAAACAGCAATGCTCTATCAACCACACAACAACCACATAAAAAACCATAGCAACGCCCTCGCAACTAACCAGAATACCCTAGAATTAGGTGTCTTTTGCACATACATCTAAAATAAATCATGAATACATTTTCAAAATTAAGCATTAGTATCTAAATTAGCTGTGAATGCATTCAAAGTCTGTTCACAACCAGGAATTCAAATCTAAATAAAAGATTCAGCTTAAAGGGATAGTTCACCCAAAAATGAAAATTTGATGTTTATCTGCTTACCCCCAGGGCATCCAAGATGTAGGTGACTTTGTTTCTTCAGTAGAACACAAATGATGATTTTTAACTCCAACTGTTGCAGTCTGTCAGTCGTATAATGCTTGTCAATGGTAACAAAATCTATGAGAGTAAAAAAAACATGCACAGACAAATCCAAATTAAACCCTGCGTCTCGTGACGACACAATTATTGTCCTAAGACACGAAACGATCGGTTTGTGCAAGAAACCGAACAGTATTTATATCATTTTTTACCTCTAATACACCACTATGTCCAACTGTCCAACCGTAGTTTACGCAAGCGCCGGAAGTGATCTCTCATCTCATTGTTTACACAGTGCACAAACATTGTAGGTACGGCGGCTAATCAAAATGGTACTTACTTGCGCTTATCCGGATTGTTCAAGCCGACTTAAAACTAAAAGAATACGTTCTCTCGTGCGAACTCATTCGGGAGTGGTGACTTTCCACGTATTCCCAACTTCTGAGCCTGCTCAATTGAAGTTATGGTTTATTGCTCTTCGGCTGGATATCAACACACCCACTAACGTACTAAAGTTGTTGAGGGTCTGCAGCAATCATTTTTCCCCTGATGAATTTACATACCCAGGAGAGGATCACGTACGACTTAAACCATCAGCTGTGCCTATGGTTTTTCCACATCCAGCTGAGGTATGTGAACAAGATCTTTGTATGTTTCCTTTTTATTTGTAAAGCTGCCCTTACAAAAAGTAACAAAATAAAATGAAGTTTTGATGTAATAAAACCATGTTTTTAGTGGTTTACTTCCATTTGCATAACGACTGTTGTACTTCAGGCACCATGTTTAAACTACGCCAGAGCGCGTACACGCCTCACGCACTGGATGCCGTGCGCGCGCTCAAGGCAGTTGGACATAGTGGTGTATTAGAGGTAAAAAATGATATAAATACTGTTCAGTTTCTCACACAAACCGATCGTTTCATGTGTCGTCACGAGCCGCAGGGTTTAATTTGGATTTGTCTGTGCATGTTTTATTTACTGTCATAGATTTTGTTACCATTGTCATGCATTATACGACTGACACACTACAACGGTTGGAGTTAAAAATCATCATTTGTATTCTACTGAAGAAACAAAGTCACCTACATCTTGGATGCCCTTGGATGATTTGGGTGAACTATACCCTTAACAAACTGTGACAAGAGTAATGCACATTAACACAGAAAGAATATGTGAGTAAGTCTGAAAGTGAAACCTCACAACATCCTTTTATTGAGGAGAGCAGCCTGACAGGAAGGCTTATATCTATAATTAGATATACATTTGTCTGACTCTTTTTTTAATGCACTACCATTACTGGTGGAAACTCACACTGGGGGTAAGCATATCTAAAAGCATTTTCACACTCACTCACAATACACTCCTCCACACACTCTTGTTCTTCTCAATTTCGACAAAACATTTTGTTGTACTTTTCCACAAAGCATGATTCACCCACTGACGTCTCAAAACACTATGCCGTCTCCTGACAGATCCTGAACATTTTGATGAAATGAAAGTAACTGTTAAACTGGAACTCTTTAATCAAAAAAAGAAAAACACCCTCTGAGTTTTGTTCCTTTTAGTCTGTTAGCCTTGATGCAATATGCTATAGTGTAGAGATTCCCAAACTTTCTTGTCAGCCTAAAATATTAAAGGATTAGTTCACTTTAAAATGAAAATTACCTCAAGATTTACTCACCCTCAAGCCATCCTAGGTGTATATGACTTTCTTCCTTCTGATGAATACAATCAGAGTTATTTTAATAAATATCCTGACGCATCCAAGCTTTATAATGGCAGTGAACGGGACCAACGAGTATGAAGCTCAAGAAAGTGCATCCATCCACCATAAACGTACTCCACACGGCTCTGGGGGGGGTTAATAAAGGCCTTCTGAAGCAAAGCGATGCATTTGTGTAAGAAAAATATCCATATTTAACAAGTTATAAAGTAAAATATCTTCCACCAGACTGCCTTCCGTATTCAACTTACGAAGAAAGTGTAAAACTCTTGCAGTTCAAAATGCTTATGCTATGTCCTGCGCCTTCCATATTCAACTTATCTTCCATATCTAGCTTCCGCCAGACCGCCCTCCATATTCAACTTACAAAAAAAACGGCAGTTACGCTTTTTCTGCAAGTTGAATAAGGAGGGCGGTCTGGCGGAAGCTAGATATTTTACTTGTTAAATATTAATATTTTTCTTACAAAAACGCATCGCTTCGCTTCAGAAGGCCTTTGTTACCCCCTGTGGAGTACGTTTATGATGGATGGATGCACTTTTTTGAGCTTCATACTCGTTGGTCCTGTTTACTGCCACTATAAAGCTTGAATGTGTCAGGATATTTATTAATATAACTCAGATTGTGTTCATCAGAAAGAAGAAGGTCATATACATCTAGGATGGCTTGACACCTAGGAGTGAGTAAATCTTGGGGTAATTTTCACTTTAAAGTGAACTAATCCTTTAACTTGTTGTACCCCGATGAGGTTTTAAGTTAATATTTCAATAATTTAACAAAACATTTCCATGTTCACAGTTATCTGATGTTGGTTAATGGTCACATGACATATGCAGATAAACAAATATAATATTTTGTCTATTTTAGTAAGTTTTCCTTATATTGATCAATGACTCATCCTGCACTGCATATCCAAAATGGTGTCCAATCAGATTCTTTCTAGAATGATAATGCCTTCCTATTTCTGACTAGCAACGGTAAGTAGCAAATCATCTTCTGACATACACTAAACACTATTGCCAATTCTTTTTTTCATGAAAATTCCCAACTTCCTGTTTCAAAAGGAAATATGGCAACACTGACAAATTAACCTTGGTTTATGTTGCCATCTGCTTATTTACAGAACATCAACAAATCAGTATACAGAATGTGTTAGTTTTGTAAATGAAATGGAAGTTGGCAATTGAAGTAACCTACACACACACACACACAAAATGGTGTAGAAACAATTTTCACAATTAACTACAAAGAAACGGCAAGTAACACACTGAATTAAATGTGACATTTTAAAGTAGAACAATCTTTGTTTTACCTAAAACTTTGAAAAATCATTTTTTACTGTATACTGTAAATCCAGTACCTTGGTTTGATTGAATTTAATATACAATTTACATCCGAGGACATCTTCATACCTTTCCTGATGTGCCAACATCAGTCCTGTGCAAGTCTACATTGTTGAATGTCTTTATGTATATAATAGTGGTTTGAATCGTGATGACCACAAACAATAGCTATACTGGCCATTAGACGTGCCTCATTTCACCTTCCCCATCAGCACGGCGATTCATCAGCTTTTCGGAGGGACCACGTCCATGTCACCCACCAACACAAACACACACACCTGCTGTTGTAGCCTGAAGGAGAAGGGTTAATTCCCCCCACCCTTATATACACAAACAAACAGCACTCGTGTAAACCATCCGCTCGCATACTCGCACACTCTTCCCCCCCAACAGTCAGTTGTTAGTTAGGGGGAGGGGGTGTGAAGGGGAGAGGCTAGCGGAGGTCTTTGTGAGAGAGAGAGAGAGAGAGAGAAAGAGGAACAGAGCGTTCTATTTCTCATAGATGAGCAGCTGCTAGGCAGGACTGTCTTGAAAGCAGAGAGACAGTGAGAGAGACCATTTGGTGCCTGAACGAGAGTGAGGGAGGGGGAGAGAGAAACGCACACACTCAGCGTGAGCTTGTGGTTTAAGCAGACACTAGCCGTGCGTTTAGGGAAACCCACAGTCTCAGCTCCCTGGGATAAAGGAGTGTTGTTTCTTGCCCTGCTCTTTTTCCCCTTTTCATTCTTTTATTTTACTCCCTCCATCCTTTCTCTTCTTCCTTTTACCTGCGGAAAGAGCTGGACCACTGTTTTCTCCCTGAAACACACCGAGCCGGTAAGCGGGCACGCTATCTATTTCTGTTTCCTGCTTTTTTGTGTGTCAGTATCTTTTTTCTGCTTCATTCATCCTTATTGCTTGGGTAGAGAGAGATGCAGTTGATGTGCTAGCATGATACCTAGGTGATGCCGTACCGGCATCCGTCGTGGCCGGCTTATACTGGGACTGGGTGCGGAAGAAGGAGGGATTGGAGGAGAGGGAAGGGGGTGTTCTACTTTTTCAGCCCCACGATCGGTCAACTGGGGCTCGTCCTCTTTCACTGCAGCACATGGCAGAATACACACACTGACACAAAAACACACAACACTCCAGTTGTATTACACGTACGTGTCCTGTAAAACTAACCGTCTGCTTTAGTAGGGCTAATTAACGCACCTATTAGCCTAATCAATACTCATCCTCTCATATTAACTAAGGCCAGTGGTGCATAAGGAGGTGTTTATGGGTAAATAGTCAGAGATGTTCTCGTTTATCAACCCTTTTGTGGACATAGAAGCATGTTCCCTTTAGGCAAAGTGATCTTCATAAGAATGACATTTTATTCCCCGATGACATTTGCAGAGGCATTTGCTGTAAACGATAAACCACACAGGGCTAATTAGGTCGTATATGTGTACGCTTGTGCATTGTTATAGCTAAAAACATGTAGCATGTGAACGGCTGAGAGAAATGAATGAAATCATGAATGGAGAGATGAACCACTCCTTTTTTCGATCCGTTCTCGTTCTCATGAGCGGGATGTGGAAGAGGAAATTCACACCTGAGCGGGGAAGAAAGAGGTAGATGTATGAATGAAGCCCTAGAATATGGAGTCTGGTCATACATGTCTGGATATGAATGCTTTCGGTTGTTAAAAGACCCCTGACATGTCAGGAAAAAAAATCAGGTTGGGTGGATACAAGATCTGTAATATACTGAAAAATGAATTTGCAAGGGTAAAGAACAGCTTTAGTTTTCAATCATTATACAAAATCATTGTTCTTTGCATAAGTACAAATAAAAAAAAACCCACGAGTGCCAATTAAAGAACTTGAATCATTCAAAATTTGATGTGTAATCTACTAAAAATGAGCCTGATCACAGTTAAAATGCACATAAATGCTGTTGACAGCAAAATATAATGCATATGTGCATATTGTGAAGGCACTGTATGTATTTTATGACTACTAGCACTGAGCAAAAATGCTTTTTAAACCAAAAAAGTTCTGAATATTATCATTAAATTACTATATAACACATACCTTGATGTGTACCACATTCACATCAAGATGTCAGTATAGCACAAATATATGTTTTACCCTTATATGAAATCAGTCTGAGGCTGAAAATGTATTTACTTGTCTGTTGCTAGGACACTCCCTTTGAACATTTTATACGAGGCCTCTGATTGGCTGCAGCCAATGATGCAAGTTTCTCACCCCAAATCTTTCCCCTTCGCCCATGGAAACATGCCTGTCTGCATTTCTTCCTTTCCTTCTGTCTACCTCCATGTCATAGATCATCTGAACCTTGTCTCCATCCTGCATCTCTCTCATCCATCCCTTCTTTGTTACAATCAGGCTAGATGGATAGAGGGATGCTACAGAGCTGATCCTTTTCTCTTTGTTGTATTCTTATTTTAGAAAACTGTATGAAAAATATCTGAAAAAAAGCATCAAAGCTCAATACAGTAGAAGCAGTTCATTCTCAGCGTTCTGCTCTCTGCTGATGTGTGATTTCTGCCCCTGTGCTGGTGGCAAAGACTCTGACCCCCACCTCCACATGAGCATTATATATGTGCTGTACTGTAAGTGGGTCAGTGTAGAAAGTGTGGCATGTCATGTGTGTCTCGGGGAAGTGGCCTGACTGGTCAGTCATATAGAGCGTGGGAATCAAGAGAGAAGGGGGCTGAATTGTCTTTGCTAACCTTGGCACAAGCTTCCACCATCTACACTGCAGCTTGACCCATGCGTGCGTTATAATGCATATGCATCAAAATCGGAGGCTGAATATCGTGCAGAATACCAAGAACTTCCTTTTGTCTAATACTCTGTTGTATAAGATCTAAACTGAATACTGAAATTATTATAGGATTAGTTCACTTCAGAATTCAAATTTCCTGATAATTTACTCAACCCCATGGCATCTAAGATATCTTTCAGTTTTCAGTTGAAAAGAAATTAAGGTTTGTGAGGAAAACAGGATTTTTCTCCATATAGTGGACTTCAGTGGGGTTCACCGGGTGGAAGGTCCAAATTGCAGTTTCAGTGCAGCTTCAAAGGGCTCTACACGATCCCAGCTGAGGAATAAGGGTCTTTTCTAGCGAAACGATCGGTCATTTTCTAAAAAAAATAATAAAAATGTATATACTTTTTAACCACAAATGCTCATCTTGCACTGCTCTGTGATGCGCCACGCATGACGTAATCACGTTAGAAAACTCCATCTCATTTTCTCCTCCAACTTCAAAATCGTCCGATATCATTGTTTTACCTTTTTTTGTAAAGGGCGTTTGGCTTAATCTTTGCACGTTCGCTTTATAGACACTGGATCAGTACTTTCACCTACGTCACGTGTGACCTTTGTAATATGATTACGTCATACGTGGCAGATCGCAGAGCAGTGCAAGACAAGCATTTGTGGTTAAAAAGTATATAATTTTTTTTAGAAAATGACCTATCTTTTCACTAGATAAGACCCTTATTCCTCGTCTGGGATCATGTAGAGCGCTTTGAAGCTGCACTGAAACCGCAATTTGGACCTTCCACCCGGTGAACCTCACTGAAGTCCACTTTATGGTGAAAAATCCTGGAATGTTTTCCTCAAAAGCTTAATTTCTTTTCAACTGAAGAAAGAAAGACATGAACATCTTGTATGACATGGGGGCGAGTTAATTATCAGGAAATGTTCATTGAGAAGTGAACTAATCCTTTAAGTGTAGCTTCAACTATCTAGCTTCACTTAGCAAACAGAATAGCAAAAATAACTGTTATCAAACAGTTGGGGGACAGTTCACCCAAAAATGAAAATTCTTGATATTCTTTATTCTCATGTTGTTCTGAATTTGTATGACTTTCTTTTTTACTTCAAAACAAGATTTTTTTTGAAGAATGTTGGAATTCAAGCAACAGCAGATCCCATTGACTTCCATTGTATGGACAAAAAAAAACAGATTATCAAAATATCTTCCTTGTGTATCTGTGTATGTTAAGTCATATATGATTTAAAAGGAACACCATGCTAAGTGACCTTTAGCTTAGAGCCATTTATCTCCATGAGGATGCTGACATCTTTCATGAGAGGCCTAATGGATTAACTTTGAAACCGCAATAAAACGCAAGGCTAATTTTAAACAACCTGTTGAATCAAATCTAACTAAATCTATACAATTGATAACCTGTGTGCTGGATTAATGTCTACACCGCTAACTTCAGTTCAAAAGACATTTCAAATAAAAAGACAAGGGATTACAGAGTAATTCTGAAGTATAAAGGCACACATACTATTTTTGTATGGGTTTTTATTCCTGTCTGATCCCCTCTATAGTCCCACTATACTTTCACTTTAATGACTTACAGGAATAATATCACAAATTTTGCCAATGGATCTTATGGCATATTAATGAAGTTTCAAAAGGAAGCTTAAAAATTTGTCTCGCTAAATGAGGTCAGGCTCTTTATCAAACTTTCTGTAATGCTTATAATTAATTGAAAGAATTTGCAACTTCATTTACCCTCAATGTGTTCAACGGTAAGGAACGTAATTGTGATTGATTTAGCCATTTTCAAGATCAGTGTCTCACTTCAAGTGCAATCCTTCAAATAAATTAAACTCTATTTTCTTAGGTACATATAAAAATGTAGCTATACAATATGCACATCGCTCAGAACAGCTGTCACAGGAAATGGTTACAGTTACTATATTAGGTCATGGTGACCTATGTCCACATTTTGATTTCCTACAGGCCTGAGGCGAGAGCAACGGCTGAGACAGCGCTATGTGAGACGGTATGTCTATCTGCACCCATAGCATGTAGGCCAGACACTTTACACTGATGCAGACTCATAGATCTCTTTCAGAAGGACAATATGTATCTAGATGTCAGAGGATAGTCTCAGGACCTTTTTTTGCTTTTGCATGCATTTTATAATCAGTGCATCACCACCTTTGGGAATATGAGAGTTGCAGAGATGTCTACTGTTTGTCTAAACTCAGTGTCCTTTGTCCTGATGTCTAACCTGCTGTTATGGAAACATCTTGCATAAATTTTAATATTAAAATGATTAAGTATAGCTTCAACTATCTAGCTTCACTTACCAAATAGAATAGCAAAAAATGACTGTTTTCAAACAGGTTTTCCCGTAAGGTTGGTTCACACTATTGGGGCAGTGAGAACTAGACTGCTGTACAAGATGGAGACTTTTGTTTTCGGCAGACAGGCTCTGAAGGGCAGAGGCAAAGTGAGTGATGGTAGAGCTGATACCCAGTTTCTCATCTCCTCTTATCTGTCTATCTGCCTTGCAAAATCAGAGCAGTGAGAAAAAGAAAGTTGCTGCCAGACATCCCACCAAACGCTTTGATGAGCAATCAGAAGCTTGAGGAGCAAGTTAACACAAACCCAAATATCCTCGCTTCAAGTTTTTAAACTGGGTCATATTGAAATTCCCATTAGTTATGGGTATCAGAAGCAGCCTTGTTATCACGCTGTGCATCCAAAATGTGTAATTCTTAATATTATTTAATGGACCCTGACCTAACATGAACTAACAATGAAAAATTGCATTTTTATAAATTAATGTTAAACAATTAATATTAATAAAATACTATAACAAATAATTTAAGTATAATAAATTTAAAATAAAAATAATATTTTTTTATTTAAACTGATTTAAAATGAATACAAATTAAAGAGAAGACAAGAAATAATAAAAAATATACTAGTGTTAATTTAAATAAAAATATTAATATGAAGAGTTTAATTTTAAAGTCCCCCTGTAGTCAATAATATTACCCCTCAAAACTCATCTTTGATCACCAAAATGACATATTTAAACATTTTTTTCCTGTGAAAAAAATTTCTTCATGTTTTAAAATAGCTTGAATGTAACTCTACACCCTCGCGGATCAATGAATATGCAAATTAGCCCCGCCTCCACTTGCTCACACCAGCTCAGAGATCCACTCGGTCAACTTGCTGAGGTAAACGCTGCATAATGGCATCGCTCTTTACAACGTCGGACACATAACAGTAATTAATATGATTAGCCTTTTGCTTGACTACGTTATCAAACAGCTAACAATGTGTTGCTAATGTTATACAAACCATGTTCCCGTTCTTCATCTCAGAGTCAGACAGTAAGTATCCTTACAAACGCTTTAACAACTCAGTTCAGTATAGTTATATATATATAGTTCATCATAACATTCGTAATATACATTATACACCCGCCATATTACTAAATCTACACAATTTTTCATATCAACAGAAAAATATACCGGGATAACCTGGCTTCTCTCGAGACTCCCCTGCTAGTTTGCTGTTAATGATATGCTAAAGCCCACTGGCACATTGACGTGATTGGTTACAAGGTAGTTTGTGACGTCACAGACCGCGGGTTTGAAATTGAGACTGTCAGTTTTAAGGAGAAAATACTCAGCAATGGTGTTGACTTATGAATTTTCACATGGTTAACTTAAAGCATACTAAAAACACCACATAGACATATAAACAACATTAAAAACTTAATTGTCACTACAGGGGGTCTTTAAGGACATTTTTGTTTACTTTTATACAAAAAAACTGTGATGATCGCCACTTGTTCTTCAGTATAAATCTGCATCTTAAAGGATTAGTTCACCCAAAAATGAAAATTCTGTCATTAATTACTCACCCTCATGTCGTTCTACACCCATAAGACCTTCGTTCATCTTCGGAACACAAATTAAGATATTTTTGATAAAATCCGATGGCTCAGTGGGGCCTCCATTGACAGCAAGATATTTAACACTTTCAAATGCCCAGAAAGCTACTAAAGACATATTTAAAACAGTTCATGTGACTACAGTGGTTCAACCTTAATGTTATAAAGTGACGAGTATACTTTTTGTGCGCCAAAAAAACAAAATACCGACTTTATTCCACAATATCTAGTGATGGGCGATTTCAAAACACTGCTTCATGAAGCTTCGAAGATTTACGAATCTTTTGTTTCGAATAAGTGGTTCGGAGCGTGTATCAAACTGCCAAAGTCACGTGAACCATTGAAATTTCTAAACGTTTCGAAACACTTATGACGTAACTAAAGCCTCATTTACTGAAATCACGTGACTTTGGCAGTTTGATACACGCTCCGAACCACTTATTCGAAACAAAAGATTCGTAAAGCTTCGAAGCTTTATGGTCTTTAAGATCTTACGGGTGTGGAACGACATGAGGGTGGGTAATTAATGACAGAATTTTCATTTTTGGGTGAACTAACCCTTTAAAGCAAAGCTTTTTTGAATATTGCAAAGACCTTTTGATCAGGTTAATTGTGGCTACCCTGCTAAAAAGGCCTACATAGATGTTTACCATCATATGTTTTGGATGCTGTTCTTTAGGACAAGTTGCTAGTGTGCTGAAGTTCCAGCAAGACTACTTCAGTCCACCAGCTAGACCGACCAATATAAACCATCTTTGACCTTTGGATATTCATGCTGGTCTTTTCCAAATGGTTCTGAACTAAGACATCAGACGTGATGGGCGCTTTATTCCAAGGAGATTGCAAGTGCTATATTTAGCGTCTGGTTTTGCTCCCTGACCTTGAGCAGGTGTGTTCCACGCAGGGAGTAAGAAGGCAAGAAAAATGGGTGAAACAGACACAAACTGGCAGGTAGACCTCAGTGCAATGTTGTTTGGTTGATGAGCTGCCAGAATGGCTCAATCACACTGATAGCAGTGACAATCTGTAAGGGTCTTTTGTTTACACGTCACAAAGGGTGAAGGCAGAGTGATATCACAATGCATGGGGCACGTGTCTGTGTTTAAATATGTGCATGTGCACAGGTCATTATCTTAATGATGCTTTTCAATGTTTTGCTGACAAACTTGCGACTAAAAACATAATAGCTACTCTCAGGGGATGTTCTGTTTTTAAAAACAAGAGATAAAAAATGAGCCTGAGGGTAGAATTTGGTTATTATGGGTCTGGATATTGCTGCTGTATTTCTATTAAGAGGACAATGAAGCAAAACAGTGAAATCAAATATCCATTTATCCATTCCTGTTCGTTTGATGTTAGCTCATTGTTTTGCTTTATGTTTTGCTAATAAGGCTCTAAAATAATGCAATTCATTGAAAAATTCCAAAATCTAAAGATTCATTTTGCTCTATAATTAAATTCCTGTCATCAAAAGGAATGAGCAAAAAGATGAGAGATTCTCTGCGATCAAGACTTTTGTCTCCTGTCAGCCCCTTGAGCAAAGGCACAATGCTAATTTGCAATTGCCCTGCTCGCTATTCTCCGGTCTCAGCCTTTTTTCTTCCAGTGCCGTGGATGGAGAGAGCGTGGGGGAGGGGTGGCGGTGGAGAATTGTTCCCTTCTTTCTCTCTCCTCTTTCCAGTTCCTGCACTAGCATGTTTTGCTGTTCTCCAATATTGGCGTAGGTGACAAGGGGCCGATGATGGCCGAGCATCCTCAACCCTGTCAGCTGTAGCATCGGATTTCCGTTCATTCGCTTCATCCGGCTCTGCCGCTGCCATCTCCCATCAAGCCCAGAGGCGAGCCCACTGTCAATACCGATTTCTCTTAGAGGACCCGTCGTGCTAGGCTAATGCTATCTCTACACGCTGTAGAAGCTATAATGATGCCCATTAAAAAGTTGGACATGTCAGACAGGAAGTGAGAGGGATAGGCAGAGTGAAAAAGAAAGGAGAAATCATCACTACTATTATTCCCTGACTTCCCTTGTGAAAAAGAAGTACACCTTGGCATACTTTTGAAAAGAAAACTGCGTAAATTATACACTTTCAAAGAATATATTTGATTGTGAACTGAATGTAATGTTTTCGGACACTTAATTGCATGTAAATTGTAATTAGCTGAAAATGTTTTGACCCACTTATGTAGGACTTAAAGGATTAGTTCACTTTGAAATGAAAATTAGCCCAACCTTTACGCACGCTCAAGCCATCCTAGGTGTATATGACTTTCTTGTTTCTGACGAAGACAATCGGAGAAATATTAATAAATATCCTGACGGATCCAAGCTTTAAAATGGCAGTGATAGGGTTCAATGAGTATGAGCTGAACAAAGTGTTTCCATCCACATCCATCCATCATAAATATGTACTCCACACGGCTCCGGAGTGTTAATAAAGGCCTTCTGAAGCGAAGCGATGCGTTTGTGTAAAAAAATATCCATATTTAAACAAGTTATGAAGTCGAATATCGAGCTTCCGCCAGACTGCTTTCCGTATTCAACGTACGCAGAAAGCTCTTGCAGTTCACAAAGTTTATGCTACGTCATGTGCCTTCCCTATTAAACTTACGGAAAAAGTGTAATTGAAGCGACATCAGTTTACATTTTCTTCGTAACTTGTATATGGAAGGTGGTCTGGCGGAAGCTAAGTGTGTTAAGAAACAGAACATGTGCTTTCTTTGAGTAGACTTAAGTGGCATTTTATTTCAATAATATTATATTATCTGCAAGTACAGTTTTTTTTAAATAGCTATACTTTTAAGATTTGAAGTACACTACAAGTGCACATTCAATATAATTAAGCGCACATTTTTTCACAAGTGTTTCTCTGCCTGAAAACAATGAGGTAGCAAAAATAAAATAGTGTGAATTTAGGTAAATTGCACCATGTTTTCACATTCCTGTCAAAAACTACAATTTACTGAATTTATCAAAGCCTGACAATAAAAATGAAAAAGCTCTTTACCATTTGTTAATTTCTCTATGACCCAAACACTTTCATTCTTCTTTGAAAGAAATACGTGCTGAAAGTACTTCTGTGTTTTAATTATATTAATGAGTCATTTTTGATAATGGCAGGTAGAATAATATGGGCTAGTTTCTCCCACACCCATATATAATATCTTTATGAATTTAAATCATAAATAAATGATGCCCCCTCTAAAGGCACATTCCGATCAAACAGATGGCTCATTCAAGGTTGATAATGTGTAGGCTTGGATGCTTTTACTCTAGTTTGACTCTAATTTGCAAACAGCATTTTTAACATATTCACATCAAGCCTGAACATTTTGAATAGAAAAATTGGTTTCTATGGACCTATTCACACATTTACATGTATTCATTTGGTAGTCACTTTTATCCAAAGTGACTTACAAATGAGAAACATCACAAGCAATTTTCCCTAAGAGCTTAAAATATTTGCAGAACACAATGCCAGACCAATATGTTTTTTTTATGTACAGATTGTGCAAATTGAACCTTCAGGGGTTCAACATATTATCACTGGGGGCAGTACCCTTAAAGGGACAAATTTGTACCTTATTTACCCCAAAAAGTTTCATAGTAGTACCTTAAGGGTACATAATACTATCCCTTAAAATGTACTAATATGCACCTTTAGTGGAAGATAAGGTACTTCCCCAATGACAAGCTGTTGAATGCCTGAAGGTACAATTTTCTCAATTTTTTTCTGACAATGTATAGCAGACTGATTGAAATCTGAACAACCAATGAGATTTCCACTGCATTGTTGACCGTAAAGCAGAGGTCTATTCTCATAACAGTGCTCTGTTAAATAGTGTAGAGCCTATTCTCACTAATTTCTGCTTCGAAAACTGAAAATAAAGGCAACGTTAGTGCAAATGGAGCTATAAATGGTCTTTAAATGGGCTAAAATAACTTTAAGAGCCTTCTGTAAAGACTGAATGCAGAAGAGAACATCTGTTCCAGTTTCTCAGAGAGCTCTTTATTGTAATGCAAGTCCTTTAGATTAAGTCCTTTTGAAGTTACTGTGACCTGACACAGCATTGTTAGGATGTTGCTGGCAAAGGTCAGAGTTTATTAAGAAATGCTTGACCTTGTGTTTTGTTCACTGTGACATGAACATCAGTCAGACCTACATAGTACAAATCATTACAACTTTATCCTCTGACATTTAAACAGTCTTTTTCTTCTGGGGGTGGACAGGTTTGATCTATGTACTAGGTATGGTCTCAAAGACATTTCTTGGTCCCAGGTGACCCTGGATGACCCTGTCCTCAGCACGATCATTAAGTCCCTCAACGCTGCAGTGAATTCAATCGCAGGTCATTTACCACTGGACTACACTGAAACTCCACAGCATGCATCCAACACTGTTTTAAAGATTACTAGCTACTTTATAGAAAAACAAATGGTACTACTATTCAAAAGTTTGAACGGTAGAGTTTTCAAAAGTGCAGACTTCGGTACCAAGTTGGTACTGAAATTTTAAAAATGTGATGCTTTGAGCGATGTTGAGCAGGTTCGTAAACACCTCTGATCGGCCATTGTGTTCACGCGCTCATCAGATATGTCTGTGATTGGCTTCAATGATCAACGCTTCAAAAACATGTTGTAAATAGTCATCAATGATGCTCTTCACTGAGCGCTTACACAGATACAAACGGGAGAGTTTGAAAGCAGGCGTCTATCGCGGACCAGTCTGCTGATAGATGGCTGCTTTCAAACGCTCCCGCTTTCAAACTCTCCCATGTGTTGATCATTGTAGCCAATCACAGACATATCCAATGAGTGCGTGAACACAATGGCCAATCAGAGGTGTTTACGAATCCGCTCAACAGCGCTCGAAGCGTCACATTTTTAAAATTTCAGTACCGACTTGGTACTGACAGCTCTAATTGTATATATTTTCATAATCAGTGTCTATTGCTTGAGTCAATGACAAAAGACACAACTTTAAGAAAATTGTCTCATAGAAAAAAAGTATTTTAACAACTTTCAATTTCACACTTCACCTTTAAACAGTAGAACTGTTTCTGAGTCAGCCTACATTCATGTTGGTGTGGTAAATGATCCCCAGATGTTATTCTAGTAGAAGTATCTGATTAGTCATAAAGCCACTGCAGTGAGCAGATCGCTTTGTGTGCTGCATGATGCACAATGTGCTGCACACTGCCTCAGATTTATGAGGGACATTGCCGCATAATGCATTGAGCTAACAATTTACATGGCTTCTTATTTGGAGGGTTATACTGGGGCGGGCGAGTGTGTTTGCTGGATGTAATGATAGATTGGTGGCCGGCCGTGCCACTCAAGAAATGAATCAGATTGTGACCTGTCGAATACATCCCATGAATCCCTCCCCAGAGGTTTATCATTTTATTGTCTGCCAGAGTGACTGCTTAAAAACAAGCTTCTGTATGTAAGCACAGCCATAACCTCCATAGACCCACATAAATGACCCTGCCATATTGTTCACATTCTGAGCCTTTTCTACGAATTCAACTAATCTGTCTTTATTTCTCGTTGTTTCTCTCAGGTAGCTGAGGCTGATGCTGTGATACTGCAGGAGAAACATACAGGCTCTCATTTGATGCAGTGAAGTGCTCCGCGAGGAAAATCGCAAGCAAAGGTATGGACCAAAAACAATGCGGCCCCATTCGCCAAGCCACATGGCAGCATGTGTGAGAAAAAGATGTGAAAATAGAAGGCAAATAGCCACAGAAGTGTCTGAAAGCAACTGCATTCTGTCTGCCCACTTTATGATGGCGCAGAGTTTCTTTTTGGTTTCAGCACAAACAGCAGAGTCACAATTCAATCAAAAATAGCCTATGAACAGATGCCATGCAGAAACATTTATAGATATTTGTTTCCTTCTTTGAAGCAGTGCTTATTTAGTAGTCTGCTGTTTATCTCTTTATATGCAGTAATGAAATCATGAAAAGATATTTGAGACAAAAGCTTTACTGTTAAAGTTATGCAACATCCTGGATGTGATATTACAATAAATATGCATTTCCCTGGTCAGGTCTGGACTAGTCTGAGCAGATCAGAAAGGGACAGTGTGATATTGCTCTGTAAGCACACGATTTTTGCTCTAGTTTCTACCTCAGACAGTTGCCACTAGGGTCACTTCCTTATAACTAAGTACACTGGGGCTCTGTTCTCAATATTTAGTTCTACAAAGTCTGCTTTAATGAATTTCCTTTTTTTTTTTTTTAAGATTTAAGCCTAAACACAAATTTTAATATCATACAATTCATTTCAAACCAGAAAATAGCAAAAAGACTGGATACTTTTTCTGATTGCAGAGCAACTGTGCTTTTTTAAATTTAGCAGAGGAGATGTTTCACACACAGGAAACTGCAGCTAGAGAGTTCAAGCCATAGTTAAACCCCTGCACTAGAATAAGCCACCCTTTCTCTAACCTCTCACCCTATCAAAACCAAGCGAACACATACAGTGGCACCACAGAGAAACGGTTTAACCAGGCTCTTTTAAAATAAGCCCTGCCTTTAAATAGCAGTCAGAAAAAGAGAAGTGTGAAAAGAGCAGAGCGATGTTGAACGCAGAGCTGCAGAGGGGACTGTTGGTAAGGTTGAGAGGGTTCCTGTGGGGCTGTACGGCACCAACCGCATTAAGACGGACTCTTCACAGCTGGGCTCAGGGACAGCTCTGGAGGAGGAGTACAGGGGAGGAAGAGACTGAGATAGGAGTGGGAAACGGAGAGGACTAGAACAGTGAGGCTCTAAGGGAAGTCGGAAAAAGGAAGGCTGGTAAGTAATGGACAGTCATATATGTCAAGCTGTATGATTTTTTTGTTGACATGATAGTTGCAGAAGATTAATTACAGGTTGACAGTTTCCTGAATGAGACCTTTGGTTAGACAAGACTGATGGAACTGAGGTTTACTTCAGAGTTTACTTCATCCCATGAGGCAAATGGGATGATGATAGATAGATAGATAGATAGATAGATAGATAGATAGATAGATAGATAGATAGATAGAAAGAAAGAATACTTTATACTTGGATTTGGCTGGTAGCTTATGAAAGCCTCAGATAGAATACAGACAGGAGAGGCAATGTGGTCCAGCCATGGAAACAGGGTTCTACTGGTGGTTGCCAGGAGACAGGCAGAAGGGGGGGTATACTGCCTCTTAAGTGATAAACAGGCTGAGAGGAGCCATCTTTGCCTTGTGTGCCATAAGCAAAGGATAGGGCTTGATATGAAGGATTTAGAAGGTGAAATATGAAACAGTCAGATTCTTAGTTCAAACACTGCCAATATGCACGCATTTGTGTCTCTTGGGAAATGGCATGATAGGGTTGTGCTATTACCAATATCATGATAATCCAGCTAGCTTATTTCTAGATAGCACTGTGTCCAGAATTATTCCTCTCATGCAAGGTATTACCAAGAGAAGCTACAACATTTGGTGTCCCTTCCCAACTGCAATTGATATTAAGCATATGCAAACTGAACAAACTAAACAAACGGAGCAGTTATGTTGATGGTACAATATAATGTTCTAACCAAATGCAATGTAATAAATCATAAAGCAGTTTTTGTCCAAGCCAGAAGTGAATGCGACAAGCGACAAGACGTTTTGTCAACTTCTATTTGTGTCACTCT
This sequence comes from Ctenopharyngodon idella, assembly GCF_019924925.1. Taxonomy (NCBI): domain Eukaryota; kingdom Metazoa; phylum Chordata; class Actinopteri; order Cypriniformes; family Xenocyprididae; genus Ctenopharyngodon; species Ctenopharyngodon idella. The sequence continues at coordinate 23,016,633 of NC_067238.1, forward strand.
GGGTAGCCCCACCCACACTGAAATCTCATTGCGCTAAAATCCTGCTCAACATAACTGTTTTTCTATTATTGTATCATGTCACATAGCAACTTCACTTATAGTATGGACAATCAAATTCACTAGAAACTGTTAGTCACAGCTGGTTACATAGTGCTGTTACACATGGTTAGTTTGAGTTCTGTTCATTCAATATAGTTACAACACAAGTCACATCATTTAAAAAAAAAGGTGTTTGTTCCTGCTGCTGTGATATGTGTCATGATCAGTTATTTCCTGCAGTACACTCAAATGCTGCATTGCAACAAACAACATGGTGACAGAAAAAAGACTAACATTATATTAACATTGCTGTGTTCGTGACTGCTATTTTGAAAAGGAAGTCTGAACTGTTCCTGAACTGAAGAGCAAAGGTGGATGAAGTTTGCTACTCCTGTCTTGTGTTCTTCATAACTTAAGAATTCCTGACAGACACCACAAATTGGGGACGAGGATTAGGCTTTTATTTGCTATTGTTGGTCAAGAAGATGGTTGTTGCTAACGTGCCTTTCCCAAGTTTCTTCCTGCCTTGCTCTGGTGAGCCTGCTATGCCGTTCAACACATGGTTGTGGATTTTTGAAAATTATCTACGGGTTATTGATGCCACAGGGGATGCCTGGCCGGACGAAAGACAGAAGGCTCTACTGCTTCAATACCTCAGTACAGAGGAACAATTGCCTAACACAGGTACAATGTATATGCATTGAAAGCCTACTTCGTACCAAAAGCTAACATAGTAGCTCAATTCCACGCCTTCTGTAAACACTCTCAGGTGCCTCACGTCACGAGACAGTTTTACAGTTCACTGTTGCTTTGCGAGAGCTTGTTGTTTGATGTGAGTTCGGTGCCAGTAATGATGAAATGATTTGCGATCAGCTCGTAGAGAATGTGCTTAGCCCACGAATACGTGAGAGACTTTTACTATAAACTGATCTTACACTGGACAGAGCTGTTATGTTAGCAAGCCAGATTGATTCTGCTGCCGATCAGGCTAAATCCATTTCAAATTTACGCCAAGTTACCACCCCTGTACAAGCGGGTTGTGGATCGGAGGCACACTTAGATAATGCTCTAAAATGCCCGGCTGCAGCTGCAACATGCAGTAAGTGTATAAAGGTTGGACATTAAGCTAAACTGTGCTGATCAGTGCAATCAAACAAGGTCTGAGAAACTGAATTACCAGAAGTTACTGTACTGTACACGGAATATTCAGCTCGTTCTCCCAGCATTATAAGCACAGTGACTATATCCTCTTCTGACTCACAGACTTGCGTGGTGGATTTGGTGGTTGACAGTGGGTCTTCCATATCTATCCTGCTCTAAAGCACTTATGCATGTAACATTTCAGTAACATTGTGCTGTCGCAATCTACAGCCAGGCTTGTGACGTATACAAAAGATCAAATTCCAGTGGTTGGGTGTTTGTCAGCGAATGTTTCCCTACATGACCACATGACCACTGTTCCTGCTACGTTCTTCATTTTGGACAAAGCGACACCACTCATGTGAAGGGACCTAATGTCTGCACTGCATGTGGGGATTGAAAACAATCAAGTCCTACCTCTCCTAATGCCCTTTCTGTGCCTTGTTCTCCTGTGCCAGTCTTTTAGTGCACTGTTGCTAAGTCAACTGAGTTTGGATGTGCTAAAAACTTTATATACAGTGTAAAACTGGATGAAACTGTCACACCTGAGCACCAAAAGTAAAAAATAAAACCTCATAGCAATTATTACTCACGACGGACTGTTCCTTACGGATTGGCTTCAGCGCCTACAGAATTTCAGAAGATGATGACCATCATCCTGACTGACTTGTCAGGGGCTGAAAATTACCTGGATGACATTATCATCCATGGATATGACATGCCGATGCATGACAAAGCCATCGTACAATGACTAGAAGCTGCTGGCTTGCAGCCCAATAAACACAAGTGTCGCTTCGGGCAAACTAGCCTGCTGTTCTTAGGTCATACTGTGGAGGGTCTTCTTCCTGATGAATCATGTGTACAGACGATTCTCAATGCCCCTGCCCTTTCTGATGCATCTACTATGCGCTCCTTAATTGGACTGATTTTGCCACAGTTGTAGCTCCAGTGCAAGTGCCTACAAGATCCAAATGGATTCAGCTGGTCAAAAGAGGGTGAACAAAGTTTGACCAGAGTAAAACGACTGCTAGCAAACAGCCCTGCTTTGGCATTATAGGACCCCACACTACGCACGACTGTCTCCACAGACACTTTTGACTATGGTCCGGGAGCCATATTTTCTCAGGTCACCCCGGATGGCATTGAACGAACTGTGGCTTTTGCATCACATACGCTGTCTACTGCTGAGCATATGCCATGGTGGAAAAGGAGGCGATAGTATGCGTATGGGCCTTTGAGAGGTGGAACCCTCAAGGTGAAACCCTGCTTACCACTAAGGGTGTCGGCCGTGCTGGACTAGGTGTAGCAAGGTGGTCTGCACGTCTCGTGTCATTTAAATATGATGTGGCATACCACCCAGGTTCCCAAAATGCTCCTGCTAATAATCTGTCACATATACCCTTACCTGGTTCTCCTGCAGATTAATGTGGTTGCTCCAGCTCCTGTTGATGATGTTGGTTAGTTGGTGGCCAGGGTTGGATGCTCAGGTTCATGATGCTGTCCGTTCCTGCCACGTGTGTCATCTCAATGACAAAGCTGTCAAGTCACATCCTGCTCCTCTCCAGCCAGTGCCGCTGCCAGATGGACCATTGCGGAAAGTGGCTGTGGATATAGTCAGGCCATTTGACACTGCTGAGGTCTTCTTTACTCGCACTGTCAATTCAGATTATGTGGTTTCGTTTCTGTCATCAGTATTCAGCCGCTATGGAAAAATGGTGTTCAGTTTATGTCTGCTGCTTTCAGCTTTCACTGCTTTTCTGGAAGGAAGGAAGGAATAATCGTCACCATCGTCCCTCTTTCTACTACCCATCAGCTAATTCAATGGTTCAACTGTGTGCTCAAACACACTGTCCAAATGGCCATCCAGCACCATAAGCTATGGAAACCTATGGTAACTGACTTCTTGCAGGTGTACCATGCCACTCTACATGCTGCAACTGATACTTCACCCTTTCAGCTCCTCTATCGCAGGCAAATGCGCACAAAGCTCTCTATTATAGCTCTCACTGATGCTGAGTAGGGTGCTGGTACTCCTTGTTTCCAGGAGAGGGATAAAGTGATGGGAAAAGAACCCCTTGCATGTTCTTAAAGGGGTGGTTGATTATGATTTCACTTTTTTAACTTTAGTTAGTGTGTAATGTTGCTGTTAGAGCATAAACAACATCTGCAAAATTACAACGCTCAAAGTTCAATGCCAAAGGAGATATTTACTTTTAAAGAATTCTCTGTTTAAGGACTTCAACAAACTGTTGGTATGGATATCAACAAGCTTCTTCCCGGGTTAGTGACACGACTAACCCTAAAATTTACATAAACCCTGTCCCTGAGAACATGCAACAAAGGGGGTGAGGCCATGTTGGGCTGCTTTAGAGAAGAGGAAGAGTTTTTGTAGTAGAGTGTTGTTACCATGCCATTATTTCTTTCAACGTTTTTTTATTGATATTTACATTATAAATCACATGAAACAATCCCCCAACCCTCACCATCAAATAACTAGCGCAGCGTCCTTACTGTCCATTAATTCAGATAAGAATTGTAAGTAGAAGAACTGAGCACACATATATACGTCAACATACATCAACCTTCAGCCATATATAAAAAGATATACATGCACATACACTCGGGGGGAAAAAAAAGGATAAAAAATGAATGAATAAATAAATAAATTAAAAAATTTTTAAAAAAAAAGAAAAGAAAAAAGAAGCCAATAACAGGGCATTATTTAAACAAACTTATCAACATAGTCAATAAAACGGTGCCACATCTTAAAAAATTGTTTTTCCGACCCTCTTAATGAATACCTAATTTTTTCAAGGGAGAGACAAGACGTCATATCACTAATCCATTGAGTATGTGTGGGTGGGAAGGGATCTTTCCACTTTAATAGTATCGCTCTACGTGCTAACAAAGAAGAGAAAGCAAGGACTTTACACATAGACGCATAGACTCCAAATAATGCCACCAGAGGTTCTGGCTCAAAACTGTGTTTAAGAACCGCCGAAAGGGTGTGAAATATTGATCGCCAGAAACGCTCTAATTTGGGGCATGTCCAGAACATGTGAATTATTGATCCCTCATCATATTTACATCTATTGCATATGGGGCTAGTACCAGGAAACATTTTAGCTAGTTTAACTTTGGATATATGAGCTCTGTGTACTACTTTGAACTGTATAAGTGAATGGCGAGCACACATTGACGATGAGTGGACCTGTTTAAGAATAGAGTTCCATGTGTCTTCGGAAAGTGGTCTGTCAGGGTCTTCCTCCCAAGCTCTCTTTATGGTATTTAGAGAGAAAGATTCCAAATTGGTCATTAAATTATAAATAATGGAAATTGAGCCCTTGGCTAATATGTTACATGAGAGGAAATTATCCAAAGGATTTTCAGAAGGCATCACTGGAAAGTCTAATATGAGTGACTTAACATAATGCTTTATCTGCAAGACTCTAAAGAAATCTGACTTATTAAGACCAAAACGTAATGTTAACTGTTCAAAAGAAGCAAATAAATGATCAATAAATAAATCCTTGAAACATTTTATCCCCTTGTCAGTCCAACTCTTAAATGATCCGTCTTGCATTGAAGATGAAAAAAAGTGATTACGGGCAACAGGGCTAAGAAGAGAAGGATCCTGAAAACCAAATGATTTCCTGGATTGAGTCCAAATCCTCAACGAGTGTTTCACCAATGGGCAATCAACCGGAGTATAAGAGATGGATTGTAATTTAGTTGCAAGAAGTGCTGGAAGGGAAATTTGCTTGTGGTCATTTATTTCCATGTTCACCCAGGATGGTCTATTGGGCAAAAGGTGATAATGCCACCAATAGAGTATATTTCATATGTTAGCTGCCCAGTAGTAAAACTTAAAGTTAGGTAAGGACATACCACCATTGCTTCTAGACCTCTGAAGGTACGCTTTACGCAGGCGAGGGTGCTTACCATTCCAAATAAATGTAGAAATAACAGAGTCCAAAGATTTAAAAAATGACAGGGGAATAAATAGAGGTAAACAAGACAAAGAAATTTAGGGAGCACCACCATCTTAATGGAATTAATGCGCCCAATGAGAGAAATCTTTAAAGGGGACCATTTAGAAAGATCTTTCTTAATCCGTTCAAGAAGTATGCCAAAATTATGTTTAAAAAGGTGCTTATGATGGTGAGTGATACAGACCCCAAGATAAAAGAAATTATTTTTGACTAGTTTTAATGGTATGTTGGGGTACTGTAGTTGCGCATCTACCTTATTAATCAGAAAAAAATCACTCTTGTGCAGATTAAGCCTGTAACCAGAAAACAGACCAAAATTCTCAAGCAAAGATAGAGCTGCGGGTAGAGAAGTTTGTGGATTGGAGATAAAAAGCAGTAGATCGTCTGCATATAAAGTTACCTTGTGCTCTGCCTCACCACAGGTAATTCCAGTAATCTGCTGACTCTCGCGTAGAGCGATTGCTAAAGGCTCAATAGCTAGAAGGAACAGTAATGGGCTTAGCGGACAGCACTGTCAAGTTCCGCGGTGCAAGTTAAATGGTCTAGAGTGCAGACCATTGGTCAGAACTACTGCAGAGGGAGCTCTATAAAGTAATTTGATCCAAGAAAGAAAAACTGGGCCAAATCCAAAATTTTCCAAAGCTAAAAAAAGGTACTCCCACTCCACCCTGTCAAATGCCTTCTCGGCATCCAAAGAAACAACACATTCTGGAATGGCCTGATGCTGAGAATATACCACATTAAGTAAGCGGCGGATATTAAAAAATGACTGACGATTCTTTATAAACCCTGTTTGATCAGGAGAGATGATGTTGGGGAGGACATCTTCGAGTCTTGTGGCGAGCACCTTTGCTAAAATTTTAACATCACAGTTGAGCAAAGAAATCAGCCTATAAGATGCACAATCCAAAGGGTCTTTATCCTTTTTAAGTAATAAAGAAATGCAAGCTTGATTTAATGTTGGGGGAAGAATCCCAGACTTAAAAGATTCACTAAAAGAACACTGTGAGTCGAGGACCCTCAACGGACTCCGGTAAGCCAATTATCCTGATATTATTGCGCCAACTGCGTCCCTCCAAGTCTGCTGTTTTGGCCTTGAGCTTAGCGTAGTTCTCAGTTAGTTCGGTACATACCACTTCCAACGAGCGAATTCGCTCGCTGAGGAGGTCTGCGCTGGATTCCATTGATGCTATTTGTGGTCCATGGTCCGACACCGCTGCCTGGACGAGGTCAAGTTTTGCCTCTAACGATGTCAAAGCAGTTTTGAAATCGGCAGAGAGAGCGGTTCTGTGGTCTTCCAATAAGCTAGTCAAGGCCGACATGCTAACCTCGCCGTGAGCCGTGGGCACGTCATCTTTAGCGGTGGTATCTTTCTTTGCTTGTTTGGCTGTTTTAGATGACATTTTCTGCTTCCTTAGTTATTAGACATGTTATCCCATTACATTCGAAAAAAAAAAAAAAAACAGGTAGAGGATTATTAAATGGTAACAAAGAATAATCTGTACAGGAAGCACGAGGTAGACGCGTCTGCTCCATTCGCATCTAGAACCAGAAGTCCACCATGCCATTATTTTACACAGGACTGCTTCACAAATGAGGGTCAATTCAACGCTGGATTTGCACAAAAGATTAACATGATGGCACATGCTAGTCGATGAGTTGAATCGACTCCACAGCAACTACATAAATTTATCCACTTACCGTTCAGAAACGTCCAGTTGCATTCTAAAGGTTGTAACTTCTTCTTGAGTTTCTCCATCAGTGTCCGACTCCAGTTTGAACAATGTAAAGCTGAACACCATTACTGACAATCGTCATTTTGGCTGCGTGAGATTTTCCAGCTTTGTTGTTGTTGAGCAACCAAAGCGCGAGCTGTTAAAGCTCCGCCCTCTTCTGGAAAGCGAGCCAGGAGCAGCAGCTCATTTACATTTAAAGGGACACGCAAAAAATGGTGTTTTTACTCACACCCAAATAGGGGCAAATTTGACAAGCTATAATAAATGATCTGTGGGGTATTTTGAGCTGAAACTTCCCAGACACATTCTGGGGACACTAGAGACTTATATTACATCTTGTGAAAAGGGCATTATAGGTCCCCCCTTTAAAGGATACAGAAAGTTTACTGATCCTCTCACGCTTGCCAAAAGACTTGGTGTGGGTACATGCGTTCTCATTGATGGAAAGACATGGAATGCTTCCATTGCATTTCAATTTATGACAAAGCCAATAAAAACTAGGAAAATTAATAATAAAAAAAATGAACTTATTCCTGCCTACACAACAAATATTATACAGTAAAGTTATATCACTCAACGTTTTGTCAAAAAGATTACTTTGTTGATGCTGATACAAGCTGCCTTTTCGTTACTGCTGAAAACTAGCATTATTTTTTTTCTTTTCCAGCATTTCAAAATACACATTCTGGCCTCTTTCTACAGCATATGAAATGCTGCATATGTTTTTACAGTGAAAATACACAGGATTCTTGCTAATGAATATCATCTAGGTTGTGTTTCTTTGTACTATATGTATTTGTCTTCCTTGCCCAGGTTTGCCGGCCATGGGGAACCTCATTAAAGTCCTTGGCAAGGATTTAGAGAACTGTCCTCATTTTTTCCTGGATTTTGAAAGTAAGTGTTTCGCTGGTGTACAGTGTGTGTACGTGTGCTCAGATGTATATGTGTGTGATTGGAGATGGAGATATCAGGGTTGGAGTAGGTATAAACGCATCCTCTAGGTAGATTAAGACAGACTTTTGTTTTTGGAAACCATTTCTTTTTGCTCTCTTAATGTGGAAGCCAACCAAAAGATCATTCATTTCCCTTCATGTATAGTAAGGGAGCAGAAAGAAGAAGTTTCAGTGTGATCCATGTGACCATATCAACATCAACTGAGAATCTCATATATCCGGAGCGACACCTAAAGTCCATCCTAAACCCTATACGCCCGACCCCTCATCCCCAGACTCCATGCACATTCACACGAACACACACCCAACACCAGAGACACATCTGCCACACCTCCCATGACCCACACGCTTCTCCCTTCTCTTTGTTTCAGGGGGATCATGGGAAATCTCCTGAAACTGCTGGCTTGCACCGAACTTGAGCATGGCCCAATAGTTTTCCTTGACTTTGAACGTGAGACCATCAGCTTCTTATGTTTTGAGTTTGCTTTTCTTTCCCTTTTCATCACGGTTCCTTCTCATTCGCTGTCCTCTACATTTTCACTTCCTTTTCTCCGCCATCCCTCTGTTTGTGCATCAATGCTTGGCATTCAAGTGTTTTTCGGTGACCTCAATTTGTGACGTGACTTTTTTTGCGCACATCTCCAGGTCGACTGTGATCCGCTGAATTAAAGGTCGTTGTACGAATGCCACGCTTTTTTTTAGCAGTTAGAGTGGGATGGAAATAATCACATAACACTTAACTTATCTCCTCTTTTTTGCCCAAACCTTTGCAGACTTGTAAAGTGTGTTGGCTCCATAATCTGTTCCTGTTTGTCCTTGTGCATCTGGATGTGTGTGTGTGTGAGTGTGTGAATGCATTATTAACCAGTCTGAGAAATTAAGGAAGTGGGAATGGAAGCTGCCTTTTGAAAGGGGAGCCTCAATTTCCTTGTTCTCTGATGTTATGTTCCCTTTTAACCCTTACCTAAGCACTTCTCTCTCTCCTGAGTAATCCTTCCTTTTATGACACCTCTAACAGCTACATGCCTAACATCTCCTTATTTATGGAGGAAATAAAACTCCTGTCCTTCAAGTGTGAGAACCCGGAAGACTTAGAGCAGTTGTTGTCCAGTCTATAACATGAAATGTAGGCTGTCCTTCCTCTAAAAAATAATTAAATTGGCAGGAGATGCTCTTAAAGTGACACAGGCCATTCTGTATAATGCCTTTGCTTGTAATTCATTATAGGGTCAATGACATAAGTTCATTTTCTTCCAAATCTATTGATTAATTTACTTAAATACGCCTCTCCTAGGATGGACGTGTTCAATTTCAACATTAAAATTCATTTTGATATTTATTTGTGGTGCTTAAAGTAAAAAAAATGTCTCAGTGGTATAAATGACCTGAGATAAAAAAAAAAGTCACATTAAAAAGATGGAATTTCTAAATAATATTTCTTTAAACATCAGTTGTTTTAATATTTGTTAAAATATTTCATATTATTAATAAAATGTCATTAAAATAATTAAATATTATAAAATATTATAATTGGTGTAAACAGCTTGCAGGAATTCATATTATTTTCATGAGACCAAAAAAAAAAAAGAAAAAAAGACCCCAACGACCCCTGTAGACTCTCAAAGTCTTTTGGAGCAAGTGAAAGCCAAAATGAAGCCAAAACATTTTGATCAGCTGGTGGCTGGCTGTGGTATAAGTCATAAACCCCACCTTCTCCATGTAATCGAATGGGACGCGATCCAAACTAAAAAATCCAATTACTTTCAAAAGATGGCTTCTGTCGTTTTAGGTAGTACTTATCATACTGACGTATGTTCAAGTATTCGTTTTTCCAGTAATTTTGGTTTTAGTTACCTCCAAATGATTTAATCGGCTCAGAGGTCATCAACGATTATTTCTGGGATATTTTGGCTTGATTTTTCTCTAGTGGAAGGAAGTCAAACTATTAAGGAATACAATTTTTAAATAATGTTATATAAAAATATCTTGAAAAAGAATGATTAAGATACTGTATGTACACTCATATGCATTAAGGTGTAAGGAAACATGAAACCAACAAGAACACAAATATTACATTTCCAAGAACTCGGCACATGTTGACAATTCTTACTTGTCATTGACCCTATAGCAGAATCCATGAAATATAAAGAAGTAATATTAAAATGTTGAATACACAAGCAATACATTTGGACAACAGCCACTCTCCTGATCTAGACATTTTGAATTTATGACAGTGAAACAATGATCACCTCTGTTACACAGCACTGGTTTACATTTCCTTAGTTCTGAAATGGGGTTACTGTGCCACTAATGGCACTCATAGAAATTCAATAATATCTCAAATACAAGACACAACAACATAGAAATAGGCTTTAAGCCCAAGATCGGATCAGTTTTACTGAATTGCTGATACATGTGATGAACCACCTAAATGGTGCACTGCACAATAAAAGTGTGAAAAAGGGAAATTAAACATTACAGTACTACTGTAGCATTGATGCTAGTCTTCACACAATCTGTTCTTTGAAGATCACAGGCAGGATAAGCAAGCAGACCTGGAGGTGACATGATTGGGAGGAGCCACTGGCAATTACACTAAAGCATAATGTGTGTGTGTGTGTTTGCACTGAAGTATGTTTGCTCAGCTGATAGCACAAACATGTATGTGTGTATTCATTCAAACAAAGACAGAAAGACAGAGCACATGCATTGGTTTGGATGCACTTTTAAATTAGGCAGAGAGACCCCTAAGGAAAAAAATGTTTCTTTAAAGAATTGTTCACTGGGCGTTTATTTAGGGAAATAAAAATGGTTCTTCTATGGCATTGCTGTGAAAACTACGGAGCCCCGGACATGCAGGAAAAAAAATAGTAGGCTAAATTGTGCGCACGATTTACTAATTCGTTCCCTTGATTTACTAAAACATGGGAACAAAATAGTAAATCGTGCGCACGTTTTAGTAAATCAAGGGAACGAATTAGTAAATCGTGCACATGATTTAGTAAATCGAGGGAACAAAATAGTAAATCGTGCGCACAATTTAATTTTTTTTCTTGCATGTCAGGTGCGGGGCTCTGTAGAAAACCCCCTTTTTGGAAGCTTTATTTTTAAGAGTGTATCCTGTGGTTGAAAACTAAAAGCTAGAGAGGACCACCATCTAAATTGACGTCCACCAGGGGGCAATATTCTGTAGGACATTCGTTTGCCTTTGCTTTCCTGCCTGCTGTTGTTGGCTTATTAATCAAATGTCTGTGACGCTCGCTGTGTTGGAAGCTGACACGATTCTTTAAACCCATCCTAGTTTCGCCAGCGACTCCGGATGGAGCCGATTCATTGGCCGTGGCCTTTCGTTGACACTTCCCACTAGAGCTGTTAATATCAAGCCCAACAAATCCTAACACACACCAACACGACCTAAATCCTCCTCATGTACTTCTGACTCACAATAACACCATCATCATTACCAGATTAATCCATGTGGATTTATGTTTCCTATCTTTCAAAGCCCGTTGGAAAGAGCTTCCCCCTCCGGGTGCCAAAGAAAGATGATAATTCAATGTTAGCACCATATTAACTCACACCATGAAGCTTTATTTCAATTAATTGCCCAGGTTTCATATGTAACTTTGACTTGACTGGTTAAACACAATCCAAAACATAATTGTTACCCATCAGGACAGGAAGAAATTATATCAGTATGACAGTGTGACAGAGGTGATATATATGACTCAGGTAGGCCGAGCAAGGAATTGAAAAGGTATATCGTTTGGGCATATGACTATCACATTCTGACTGAGTCAATCTGACTTCTGCCCACAGATGCTCAGCCCACAGAGGCCGAGACAGCCGTGTGGAACCAGGTTAGTGCCGTGCTGGAAGAGGCCCATGGGATACTGGCGGAGTTACAGTCTTACAATGGAGCAGGACAGGAAATAAGAGAGGTGGGGCTATGACTCTAAATTTTTACATTTTCCGAAGAAGTGTTTACCTATGCAAAACATGCCGCTACCATGACAGAGTGCTCTAGGTGGTTGCTAGGGTGTTTTGAGTGGTTGATAACTCATCCAAGTTCAAAAAATGCCCAAAAAGCCCATCTAATTTTGGAATCTAAGTATGAATTTTATTTCATCATCCTCCAGGCTAATGTTGTAAGCATACATCTTCTCAACAAGCTGCATGATTTGAATTATCATGCCTGTACAGTACAGTAATATTTTTGTGGAAACCATGATATATATATACAAAATAAAAACCGATGACCATGATATAAAAATACAAAAACCGCTATAAAACACGGAAAATGTTGTAATATTTTAAAAACTTGTACTAAATATAAAATGTTTGATTGTCCTTTTGCTAGCTAGCTAGCAAGCTAACTAGCTAGATATTAGATATTAAAATATTGTCATTCGGTATAACCAAAAGTGTCATTCGGTAAAACTGAAATTTTGGTTAAACCGAATTACTTTTTTGGTGACAAATTTTGTCCATCTTGTAAAACATGACAAAAGAAGTCTTAATTGATTATAAAAACCACATAATCTCATTGTTAACACTTAATAAAACTTCAAAATTTATTATTTCTCCATTATGTTTTTTTACACTTTTAAAAACCTTATTTGTCCCCTATATATATATATATATATATATATATATATATATATATATATATATATATATATATATATATATATATATATATATATCAGGATTCTTTGATGAATACAACAGCTTTTATTTGAACTAGAAATAGTTTATGACATAAATGTATTACCGTCACTTTCGATCAGTTAAATGCATCCTTGCTGAATAAAAGCATACATTTTTTGAACAGTAGTGTATTTCCACCCTTTTTTAAAGTGAACGTGATTTCACCAAGTAGAACATGTTCCTGGGTCAACATCCGTGTTAATCCTGGAACAACATTACAATCAACCAATCAGATTATAGGAATAGTTTTATAGTTAACGTCAAGCTTAGGCTTACAACAACCATTCTTATTCACCTATCATTTCCCTCTGATTTTAGGGAAAAGGTATGGGTAAGGTTATGTTTAGGGGTAGGGATAAGGTTGGGAACTTTTTTTTTTTTTTCTCAGTTCAACTGGGTGTGAGTTATTAGTAATGTGGCTTTCCTTAGAAAGAACTGCTAATACTTATTCATCCCAAGCCAGTCAGTTCACCTATTATAAAGCACATAGGCACATAATGCATTAGTTTAAGGTTGGTGGTTCGAATAATTCAGATTCATAAACAGCAGATGTGCAGGAGTTATTCAATGTGAATTGCTGAACAAACCCTAAAGTGTAAATTAATTTAAAAGTGTACAAATGACCTTGAGTTTAGTGACTGTAAAAAAAAGGGTTTTTTTTTCTGTCAGTCTCAAATGTTCTTGCTCGTCATTCTCTCCAGGCGATTCAGAACCCCAATGACCTCCAGTTGCAGGAGAAAGCCTGGAATGCAGTCTGCCCTCTAGTGGCCAAGCTCAAGAGATTCTATGAATTTTCTCTCAGGCTAGGTAAGTGGGTGGCCATTTTTTTCCAATTGTCTTTTTTTTTATAGTCATGTAATGGGCCTTGCGTGCACAAGTCATCCAACGCGCTGACCGTGCGTACAACGAGTGGTGCAAGCATCCGTTTCTGTCCTCCTCTGCAGCTGACCTCGTAAAGAGTTGGCATGGCAACCGTGGCAGCAGAGCGTAGAGGAGGCTGCGTTTCTGCCTCCCATGCGCGCTGACAATACAGTACACTGTGTTTGCAATAGTCGATCAGCTGCCTCTTTTTTTCACAGCAGTGCTGACTAGTGAGAAACACAAATCTCCGGCCAGACAGATAACATGCAGATAAGCTTTCCCTGCCGAGATATGGAATCGCAGTGACTCATGAGAAAAAGAGGCTCCACCCTCTTCAACACATCCTGCGATCCGCAATATCTGGTCCCCGGCTAATAGAGTCAGGTTTCTCGGTAGGCCTCCAGATAAAACATATCAGCTCCTTATTTATAGTAGGGCTGCTGCATATTTCATGAGAGGAAAGGATAGCTCCTCTGGAGACATGCTTAGGCATACTAATGACATTCAGAGATGGTTTAGCTTTGATGGTATAGCTGTACATCTTTTAGTCACCAAACAGTAAAAAAACGCTAAGAGCTTTACACTGGTAAGCAGTACAGCACAGGCCTACAGTATAGATTCACTTTCATTAGATAACATTAATGCAGTGATAATACTGATGATACTGCATTAACACTGCTTATGACTTGTCTCTCAGGAATACTTGATTCTGATGGATCAATAATGCTGCAGAGGGGTAAAATATAAAAGAAGTCAATTACTCAACAAGGCTGCATTTATTTGATCAAAAATACAGGAATCATTCTAATATGCTGATTTGCATACTGCTGTTTAAAAGAATAATTAGACGATTAATTTAAACTAGTGTTGTCAAATCGATTAATCGCGATTAATTGACCCTTCGCAAAGACCCACCCCCCTTAGTTACTGTTGCTTTGTCTGACAAGCCATGGCGCTGTCACGCCACACAGAGTGAAAAATACATCGCGGAGCAAAGAGGACACTGACAACACGTCAACAGACAAGACAGAGCAGGATACTTATGATATGAAACAAAGTCCCAGCTTTCAAATTGTGTAATTTTTAAAAGAAATTCGAACAATAAAAACCATTTTGTGGCTCTTTAATGTGTCGTGACAGATTGCTGTAGCGCCTCAGCTCAAGCGGCTTGTGAACCGATCTTCTCTTCCTACTAGTTAATTTATAGCATCAAATAAACATGAATGAACATGAGAAAGAATGTTGTTTCAAACGCGGAAATACGTCAGTACACACCATTTTTCAAGTTCAAGTCCACCATAATTAATCTTCTAACTCCTGACTGCTTTGTCGGACAAAATGGCGGATTCGGCGTTATGATTGGTTAGATCGCTTGTCAATCAAACTCCCGGCAAAGGGTCAATTGCATCTAAAATTAAAGTTTGTAAATATATATATATATGTGTATGTATGTATGTATGTATATATATATATACACACACACACACAGACACACACATACTGTATGTATGTATATATATGTGTTTGTATATATGTTTATACATACACACACACACACACACACACACACAAACACAAACATAAACATATATAGGGTAAGATCACCATTGAGATAACTGGGGAAAAGTGTCCCAATCAACCTGAATTCACCTCTATGTGCGTGTATATATATTTGACCCTGGACCACAAAACCAGTCATAAGGGTCATTTTTTTGAAATTGATGAATACATAAGCTTTCCATTGATGTATGGTTTGTTAGGATAGGACAATATTTGGCCGAGATACAACTATTTGAAAATCTGGATGAAAAAAAAATCAAAATATTGAGAAAATCGCCTTTAAAGTTGTCCAAATGAAGACCTTAGCGATGCATATCCACTCAAAAAATAAATTTCTGAAATATTTACCATAGGAAATTTACAAAATATCTTCATGGAACATGATCTTTACTTAATATCCTAATGATTTTTGGCATAAAAGAAAAATTGATAATTTTGACCCATACAATGTATTGTTGGCTATTGCTACAAATATACCCGTGCCACTTATATATATATATATATATAAGTATATATACACACACACACAAACTTTTATGTTAGACGCGATTAATCGCGATTAATCGATTGTACAGCACTAATTTAAACTTAAATTAATCAATATTTCACGTCCATCTATTGATACATTTGGTAAGCCACTAGTCAGTCAGTCATTTTATTACTTATTAATACACTAGAGTTTGGTTTTGTAATGAACTGGAATTTTAAAAGCAACCAGCATTCATAATAATGGTTATATACTGCAGTTTGGAGTCATTAATGCTTGCATCAGCTGCGGCTTCCAACGTTCTTCAGTATCTAGGCAACACTGACAGGATTACAGGTTCGTACGATAAATTGCAGCAATTACAAAAATACAAAAGAGAGGCGTTAGAGGTAAATACAATGATAACTGTTGTGCTGGTAACCATGGAGATGAAGTACACATATTGCAGTGCTGCGTTATTGATATATTATGCTGGTATGCTGTGTGAATTACAAATTGGATTAAAGGTCAGAGATGTGTGGGGGGAAACCGATGATAAAAAGCTTTGGAAAACTTGAGGTACGACAACAGTATTCAACGTGAATGAATTTGAAAAAACAAATTGCTACAAAGAAATGACTGTATCCCCGGTTTCACAGACAAGGTTTAAGCTAGTCCCAGACTAAAATGCATGTTTGAGCTGTTTTAACTGAAATCAACTTGCACTTACATATCTTACAATATGTCAGTGCCATTGTTTTGTCAAGACACACGCCAGTAATGTTTTTTTCTAAGGTATTTTTATAAAAGCTACTTAAATGTCCTAATTGAACTAAGACCTAATCCTGGCTTAATCTAAACCCTGTCTGTGAAACCAGGCCTAAAAATTGTAAAAATCTTTAATCAATATCTTGCAGAGAATGCCCTGCGCAGTCTATTGGAGGCCCTAACCAGCCCACCCTATGCTCCCATGCAGCATCTGGAGAGAGAGCAGGCCCTCGCCAAACAGTTTGCTGAAATCCTGCACTTCACTCTCAGCTTTGATGAGCTTAAGGTGAGTGTTTCTCACGCATTACTCATTCTGATTTCATGTGGCATGAGTTCTGCTAAAATATTTAACCCTGCACTCAGTCAAGCCTCTTTACACTGATGTTCTCTGAGAGTCACATTAAGCAAAATGTCTAAATGATAACACTATTAGCTGGTCTGTCTCTATAGTGCTCCCTTGAGAATGGACATATAAGATAATCATTCACAGTGGGATGCATGGTTTTCTGTTACCTCTTGAAGGTGGAAGTATCCACTTATTGAACCAAGGCTCAGTACATCTGTGAATTGGCTGGAAACATTCTAGGGCTTTTCACATTGTGCTTAAACCCGGGTAATCATCATTCTAAACGTTTCATACATGTATTTTAGAAGTGGGTTAGCACAGCTTTTTACCTGTGGTTATAAAACCCTGCTCTGGAGCAGGGTTAGCACCACTTTTGAGGTGTTAACCCCGCATAGCGGTGCCAAACGTGTACAGTGTGGAATGATACAGTTAGAATGTCAGGACTAGATGCTTAGCAACGACAACCAATCGCATGCCTTATATTCACCTGCTTTGGACATAAATTACAGACACCCATATCGAAAATGCAAATTTTGAAGCTGTTATGTTTATTTTAAAAACATGTATGTTTCTAATAAGTAACGTTTGGGGTGTACGTGTGTGTAATTTATGTTGTAGAACAAAACATCTAAGTATCGTCAACTTAGGTTTATCACAGACTTTATTGTAAAAACCCATAATAAAAAAACCCATACGAAAATCTAGAGGGAATCACTAGTGAATTAGTCTTCCAGGTTTTGACGTCATCCCTAAACCACTCTGGCTCCGAAATCGCCCCCCTATACCCTTACATAAGGCACTATTTGAGAGGACAGTCATTTGTAGTGGTGTCCGAAACCATAGTGATTGAGTGTACTCATTCAATCCCATAATGCACCACAACAAGTGTACAACTGATGTACACTCAAAAGCTAGAAAATACCCATAAGGCACAAAATGACGGTGAATGAATTCCCTCGTCTCGCTAGAAGATGGCGCCTGGATGTGAACCGTCTATCCATCCATTTTCCAAACCGCTGGTCCAATGTGGGTACAGCGTAATATCATACAGGTATAAATTCATTTTAATTGATTATTAAATTGTTTAATTAAGGTTTATACATGCTTGTTTCCATGACAGAGTTTAAGATAAATTGTTTGGTTACTATTGGAGTTGCCATTTAGCTAAGTTTCAAATGATTATTAAACAGCAAGCACAAACTACGCAAAAGCGGCATCCCTTCCGGCACACTCGGTGTCCGAATTCGCTCATTCGTTTTCATTCACTCCTTCAAGTGAATTATATTAGTGGACTAATATAGGGAATAGTGAATGAGGGTATAGGGGGCAATTTTGAAAATGCAGCCATTATTTTACTCATAAATTGAAAAACCCCATTTTAAAAACCTACAGGAAAATCTCAAAGGGAACTACTGGTGAATTTTTCTGGGTTTTCCCTGCAGCACTCTATTCTACAGCAGGTTGTGTGCTGTGTTCATAAAATCAATGACACGGACACCTCAAATATGCAAATAAGAGCGTTGACCCAAGGGTTTAGGAGTATAACTCCATTTTATAGCTAAATACCCAGGATTAATTGTTAACCCCAGGTAAAGTATGAGTAGCATGAAGCTTGAAGCAAGACAACCCAGGACTCCATTTACCCGGGGTTTAGAATGACCCAGGGTTAACTTTTTCAAATGTGAAAAGCCCTTTTCTTTGTCTGAGAAATAATATGCATTGAAGATGCTTTAATATAAATCCTGTCTTTTCTACTAGATGACAAATCCAGCCATACAGAATGACTTTAGCTACTATAGGAGGACCATCAGCAGGAATCGTCTGAACAACCAGCAGGTAAGATCAACAATCTGCTGAAATTGACATAACTATAGAAGTCTTCACTCTGCCACTGATTACCAGCGACAAAGGAAGTAATTCGCTTTCAATGAAAATGACAAATCAAAATGACAAATAGTGCAGAACACCAACTAGAATCCAACAGTTGAACAACCCTAAAAGTAACCATTTGAGAATTTTATAAATGTATGATCAGAGAGTACATTTGTATGTGGAGATTAGCTAATGTTTTACTTAAAAAAAAAATGCTGAAATATCTGAAGTAACATTTTCCATTTGCATTACAGTTAGAAGCTGAGAATGAAGTAAATAATGAAATGGCCAATCGGATGTCGCTCTTCTACGCTGAAGCCACACCCATGCTCAAAACCCTGAGCAATGCCACAACTAAGTTTGTGTCGGAGGTAAGTCAAGATTTCACTGAATCTTCTGTAAATTCTTTGTAAATTCCGTTAATGGAGAAAACAGAAGTGTTGTTGCCCTCTAGAGGCTCTAACTGGTGTTGATTCACATGCATGTTGCAGAATAAGACTTTGCCAATTGAGGACACCACAGATTGCCTGAGCACTATGGCCTGCGTGTGCCGTGTCATGCTAGAGACTCCGTAAGTTTATCTGATTCAGCGGTTTTCTCAATAAAAGAATGCAATTATTTGAGTATTTATGTCAGTTATCCAGGATAGGTTAAATTTTGTTTAAATTGATCACTATTTTCTGTCCCAAGGGAGTACCGGTGCCGTTTCACTAACACAGACACCATGCTGTTCTGCATGCGTGTGATGGTGGGCGTCATCATCCTTTATGACCATGTTCATCCAGTGGGTGCCTTTGCCAAGACCTCCAAGATTGATGTAAGACCACCTTATTGATTTCAGATACAGTGGACCCAAAAACGTATCTGGGCACCTTAATAATATATGAATGTCATTTCATTATATGTTAAAATATCAAACCAAATATAATTTATTTTATAGAGACACTTTCCAAGCAAAACATTTTATAAAAGTATACACATTTTACTGTTAAAAATACTTTCTGGATGTCAAATGTTAGTAGAACACATTCACAGTTAATGTGAACCATATCTTGAGGAGAATTGATGTCAAAATCAGGGTAGATTATCGTCACTGGAAAATGGCTTGGAAAAGCATAATTGGTTTGCAGATGCCATTTTGTTTGTGTCTAATGCAATAAAATTCATAAAGTGTGGCTAAAGTGTCTACAGGCAGATGTGTGTCTACTGCATTTTTTTGAGAATATTATATAATTGAACTGTATAGGTATACACTATACAGTAGTTCACCCAAAATTCCAAACCTGTCTGACTTTATTTTTTCTGCATAACAAAAGATATTTGGCAGAATATTCACTCTTTTTCATAGAATGAAAGTAAATGGGTACTGCTTAAAAAAAAAAGTTCAAATTGTGCCCAGTTTTTCTAAAGCATGGCCATAGCCATATTATAGCTTTGTGTGATATAGTAAAAACATAATTATTTACTAAAAATATTAACCCTCTGCTGCAGGTCTGAAATCTCATGTGTAGCTCATCATCATCAATGTCAAAACTACACATCTTTGCATGTCTTATTTGAATATACACTATCTTTTTCAAAAGTTTGAAACAATTACATTTTTTAAATTGTAAAGAGACTTCTTTCAAAAAACATTAAGTCTTTCCCCGCCAGCGTTTTTGATCATTTTCACAAAAATGTCATGGCCCCCAGAATATTTTGTTGTATGAATCTGATCATGCAAAATATCAAAAGAAACAACAGACCCTCTGCTTTTAAACAAACAAACAAAAAAAAATATTCTAGCTTCATGCATTCTTTTTTTAATCAATATTTAAATGTGGGTACGTTTTTAAAAAAAAGCAACAATTTGAGCAAAAAGCTGAGAAAACCATGTTTTTGTCAAAGACTACATCTGGATCGGATTCAGAACGATGATCAAAACATAGATGGCGTCCTGAGATTCATCCTGGGTTAACATTTCTTTTTGATTCATATGCTGTTTAATGTTGATGACCGCAATATTTTACATATGCATATGATTACATGATTTCATCTGTTTCTGCATCTTCTTCGCATGTGTTTTGATCAGGAGGTTCAGGACTCTTTCAGATGTGTGATAGCGCCCCCTAGCGTATTACAGTGAAAACATGGAAAGCCGGAAAATTACGTCAATGGTGGGGAAGCGTTTTCTCATAAAAGATGAGATAACTCGTCAATGGCGGGGAAAGAGTTAAAAAAAAAAAAAAAAAAAAAAAACACTTTATTCCAGACTTTTGACTGGTAGTGTATATGAATGCAGGTGACATTTGAGAGCTGCAGCAGAAGGATTTTCAGTAAATAACGATTTAAATTTTACACTGTAAAAAGTAATATGCTATATCTACTCTGCAAAATTTTGGCAACAGATTACAAGCAATATTGAATATATGAATTTAGAACTCTTTATTTTTATTGCCAACATTGAAGACACCTGATGATAACAAGCAGAATCACTGAAGGAAGGAGAAACACAAGAATTAACAGTTTTAGATGTTGTTGTTGATTTTATTGAAAATGTTTGGTCACCATTATGGTGATCAGTGTTTTATTTAGTCGGCATTTTGACTCTTTGCTTTTTATGTCACTTTGTATTTTTTGTAAGGGTGTTTGCTAATTTTACACATTTTAAATGGTTGACTTTTAAGGAATTAATTTGATTAATTCTAACTCAATTCTTATATGTTGAATTTAATTAATAATATTGCTTGTAATCTGTTGCCACAATTTTATTGCGTAGCCAGAGCACATTACTTTTTACAGTATACTCAGCTTCTCACACCTCACACTTGCAATATAGTTCTGGGACAGCACTAGAGGGGTTTGTGGTGGTTCACGTGTGTTTTGTTTTAAGGGTGTGTGGGTGGGCGTCCATGATCACAGTCAGGGGTGATGGACAGAAAGGGATGACCTTTCTTTTAAAGCTGTATTTTTGCATGCATGTGTGTGTTGTGCAGATGAAGGGCTGCATCAAGGTGTTGAAAGAGCAGCCTTCAAACAGCGTGGAGGGTCTGTTGAATGCACTGAGGTGAGTGTGGATTTAAACACCTCACACATGTGATTTTCTGAACTGTAAAGAATGTGCAGCACATGTATGACCTGAAAACCTTTTCTTTCTTTCATCCAGGTATACAACAAGACATTTAAATGATGACAGCACCTCTAAACAAATCAGGGCTCTGCTTCAATGAGATCAGGAGGAGAGGGAGGGACCACAGAGAAAGAGACTGTCAGAGAATAAACGATGGTGGCTGGCAAACCTCTGAAACCTGTTTGTTTACAAGAGCAACTTGATCTCAAATTAAATAAGATATTCTAGAAAAGAGAAAGGAATATGAAAATAAATATATATATAGAGAGAGAGATTGTTGATGGTTCATCGTCATGTGTCATTTTATAAAAGCAGGAAAAATAGAGATATATATGTATATTAAAATTCAAAAAAACTACCCGGTGTGAATATAAAGGTCTTTCAAAAACATATTAAACTGAATTAAAAAGCGATAGTTAAAACCACCAACAAAAATGGTTCATATTCCAACTTACATCTGAGAGTATTTTTGCACACTTGAAAAGGAATCCCACCTCACAAAAAAGACTTTAACATGGCTTGAAACTGTATAGTTCAGATCCTTTTTCATGCGTTTAGACTTGATTTGATTTGTAATGCCTTTGCCTCATTATCCTCGATATGCTTCATCCAATGCATTCTGGAAATTGTGGGTTTCCTGATTAAACTGCAGTCCTTGGCATTTCATCTTTGGCACAAAGTCTGTTAAAGGATAAATGTAAAGATCACATACTTGAGACTCATCTCCGCTGATATCGCCTGAAACAAACTATAATCATCTAGCTGTATATACTCGGAAAGCACAGGATAGTTTTGTAAAGAAATGAAGCGTTTTGTTAGACTTCTTCACTAGTGCTGTACAGCAATACTCTACCACCAAGGTGACAACTGCAAACACGTTCATTTGAAATGCCTTCATACCAATGTATGAGACACCGGATAATGCTAACAGCTCGTCTGTGGGGTTTAAAGGCCAGTTGTACATATCATTAGACGAACAATCCTTTAAAAAGCTTGATTTTATTTTTTTTTTGATCTTGTAAAGTTGACGTTAAAATGGAGCGAGTAAGCCATGAAACTGTAATTCAGACGCAAACACACATTCTGCCCTGTGCCATAGCTGCTTCCTGTACCACTGCGTCTCATTCACAGTCCAGACGGAGCGACATAAACATCATCAGTAGAAAGTTAACAAATAAACCAAATCACACCATTGTGAATGACAACACAGCGATATGGATTTGCTTTCCTCTGTATTCAAAAGCAAACCATTGCCAAGTGAGACTGCAACATTGCCTTTTAGATAAATAGAAGTGATGCGCTGTGTGATGTTCGAGTGATTCGTTTGTCATGAACACAATCTCCTGAGACGGAAAACTAACATTATATACACTCAAAAAACAACAGGCTTGAAGGTGCAAAACACTTGACTTGGTGTAAATAAGAGGATTTTTCTTGTGGAATCTTATGAGGCCTAAACAAATGTTCAATAGAGATTCTTTCTGTTAGAATTACAGAATTAAAAAAAAAAAGAAAAAAAAAAAAGATGTGGGTTGAAAAACAAAAGAATGAATCAAAAAGATTACCGCGACAAACGCAGTGCTGTACTTTGAGTGTCTCTCGCCATTAGTCGAACTTGATTTGATCTTCTAATATGTTTTCTATATGGAGTGCTGTTGAAAAACAAAAGCTCTGTATGAATATATAGATGGCATGCTGTAAAAGTTCAGACAAGACTGTAAATATGGTGTTTTTATTCATTTTTAATTGTTCGGTGAATCTGAATTGGGTATGTGTTGTCTCTAAGAAAACCATGCGTTTTTGGCTTGGACCATCGGACTTGCCGTAGACATTTGTTCCAGATCTTCAACTTCATATCAGCGGGGAAATTCAAACAGGGCAGGGAGGAGGGTGGGGGGGACGGGCTGTCCATTTGCTTGTTATTTTGTACATTTTGTGCAAGAAATAAACTTGTCATTTACTACATTCAACATTGCGTTTTGTTATTGACCCTTGTTCTCTGACCTTTTTTCTTTATAAAAGGTTATTCTACCTGCAGTATCAAATGAAGCACAGAAATGTATTTCTAAGGTTGAATGATTTAAGATATATAACGATGCTTTGAATCACACTGACTCAAGGAAATAAATAAGTGCTCTGAGCTGCTGTCCATGGTGCTGTTTTCCGAGGACACGACACTCAATTAATGCCAATCACTGCAAGGACAGACTATTCATTATCAGTTCAGAGAATTAATACGGCTCAAAATTATGAATACAGTTGTCATGTATTTGCAACTAAACACTTACATAAGCATATACAGTAGTCAACATTTGAAGTGGATCAAAACCTTTCATCAAAGTTGCCCTAAAACTTTCTTCTTAGGATAACTTTGATGAACTTTTTTGATCCACTTCAAATGTTGACTACTGTATATTCACACAAGTGTATCAGAAAATTGGGTTATCTACAGTAAAAATATTAAGCAGCACAAGTGTTTTACACATTGATAATAAGAACTTATCAATGTGTAAAGAATGGTGACTTGTGAAAGAGACAGACTTGTGAAATTCAAATCAAACACTGAGATATTTATATTAATTTTTAAATTCAACTTATTTTGCAAACAATATTAATTACAGATTTGCTCAAAAGTTTATACCCCTTACAAAATCTGCACAATGTTTTTTTTATTGTTTAAATGTTTAATTTTACAAAATAAGAGGCATCATAAAAATTGTATCTTATTTCTTATTTAGTACAGTCTTGAATAAGCCATTTTACATAATAGATGTTTACATATAGTCCACGAGACAAAATAAAAATGACCCTGTTCACAAGTTTACATACCCTTGATTTGTAATACTGTTTGTTGTTACCTGGATGATCAACGACAGTTTTTGTGATAGCTGTTCATGAGCCCCTTGTTTGTCCTGAGCAGAGTGATCTATCCAGCTCTTAATGCATCATGTTTTGAAATTTGTAATAGTTGTGTATGAATCCCTCAGTTGTCCTCAGTGTGAAAAGACCTTTAAAACCATTCAGTCACTGCTGGAAATGGTTCAAATGTGTAGAAGATGCTGGAAAACCAAAGAATGTGCAGGATTTTTCTCAAGAACAGTAGGCGGTTTAACTGCTCAGGACAAACATCACAAATCACTGAAACAGTCATGGGTCATCTGTGACAACACAGGACTTGTCCAAATACAGTCATGTGTAAAAGTTAGGACACCCTATTAAATTACATGGTTTTCTGTATCAGGGTATAATAAAAAAAAAATCATCTGGTCCTTGGCAGGTCTTAACATTTTGAAAATAAAACCTCAGATGAACAACAACGCTTGACATATCACACGGTGTCATTATTTATTTAGCAAAAATAAAGCCAAAATGGAAAAGTTATGGGTTGCAAACTTAGGACACAATTACTGCTTTCATAGGAATTAAGAGGGTAAGTAACAGTCAGGCACTGCTAATCAAATACCTTTGATTAATTGATCACCAGCAAGTGTGTTCACCTCTATAAAAGCTGAAGTTCTGGCAGTCTGAGCATCTGGAGCCTTCAGATGTGTGTTAACACAATGCCAAAGAGGAAAGACATCAGCAATGATCTTAGAGAAGCAATTTTTGCTGCCATTAATCTTAGAAGGATTATATGGCCATTTCCAAGCAATTTGAAGTCCTTCCTTCTACAGTGAGGAAGATTATTCACAAGTGGAAACCATTCAAAACAGACACCAATCTTCCCATAAGTGGACGTCGCAGCAAATTCACCCCAAGATCAGACTGTGTAATGCTTAGAGAAATTTCAGACAACCCAAGAACTACACCTCAGACTCTACAGGCCTCAGTCAACATGTTAAATGATAAAGTTCATGACAGTACAATTAGAAAAAGACGGGTCAAGTATGGCATGTTTGGAAAGGTTTCCAGGAGAAAGCTTTTCTCTCTAAAAAAACATGGCAGCATGGCTTAGGTTTGCAAAGTTGCTTCTGAACAAACCACAAAACTTCTGGAACAAAGTCCTTTGGACAGATGAGGCCAAAGTGAAGATGTTTGGCCATAATTCACCTAGCACCTAGTTTGGTGAAAACCAAGAGCATATCAGCACAAACACCTCACACCAAAAGTCAAGCATGCGGGTATAGGGCTGATGATTTTGGGCTTGTTTTGTAGCCACAGGACCTGGGAACCTCACAGTCATTGAGTCGACTATGAACTGTATGAACAAAGTGGTCAAGTGCACAGTGTGGGTATTTAAACAGACTCACGGAATATAAATTTTAAAATTTCTTGCAAAACATAGTTTTAAGTGCTTTCTCTACACCTGGTTTCAGCATAGGGGAAAAACACTTCATGTATAAGTATTGTTTTCCCCTTGGAAAACGATGTTGATGTTTTGGTTTATGACATGAGAACTGTAAAAGTAATCTGTTTCTCCAATCCCTTTCTTTTAAGGTGGCACTACAACTCTGCAATACAAACCGGAAGAATGTTCTCAAAGGGTGTATATTAGCTTTACATCTAACCACCAGGGGGCAGCAAAGTATTAAAATTGAGACTTCTTGTCTATGTTCACCGCTCATAAGTATCAGGGGGCCCTAAAATTTTTATAGCTTCATATCAGCTCTTATTAAAACATTTACACCCACATATATCATATGTACATAAATGCTACCACATCTTTACAGAAGCCCCAGCGAGTTTGAGGAGGGTCTGGTAGATATTAGTGCAGAGAGAGCTTTAATAATCTGGGCCAGAAGAACACACAGGAGATGAGAGATGGAGTGTGTGGTTATTATTGGAACACTGTGAAGAGCCAAGACATAAACTGAACACACATATGATTCATGTACACAGGCCTTTCTGTGAAAATAGAGAGGAAAAAGATACAATCCAATGTTTTTCGTAATTTAAATGCACCATCTCCAAGCAACGTATTCATATTTGTGTTGCTGTGACACTATAAACTTTATGATTCAAACACTTTGCCTGGAATGTACCCTTACTGTAATTAGTTTAATTAAAGCTCACTAGTCATCTGCACTACATTATTCATAGATAGATTGTTTATTTCAGCCCTCCATACCTTTGTACATTCAAGACTCGCATCCATCTGAAAATAAATATTTTATCAGTGACTGATTATCCTGTCATAAACTGAGCTGACATGTCTAGACGTGTCCAGTGCTGACCCAGTAAAGATGCAGGCAGTTAATCATCTCAGATCTGCCCATTGAGACTATGAGAATGCTATATCACCCTTCCTGCCGAAGACTCATGTTAGACTAGGATCTGCCTTTGGCAGTATTTTTCAAAGTTCTCCAGGTAATTTGAGGATGAGCTAGTCCATTGGCAGGTGCACAAACCGGCTCAACGTGTACCGGGCTGTGCCACCCCCGACATCAAGAGGAAAACAGAAGAAAGAGAGGGAAGTAAAGTGTGGATTTTCTATCTGGAGGGCACAGACTGCGACAGTTACCCGCTGTGTTTTATGACAGGGGCCCTTAAGGGTTGAAGGAAGTGTGCATGTCTTATAACTGCGTTAGATTAGTGTTAGCGCACTTTATCAGTACACTCCTGTAACCCTGAGTCTAGGTAACTAACAATGCAGTTGTTGTGTGTATTCAGTGGGAAATCTTGGCACAATGCTGTAATGAACTGTGGTTATATTCCCCAACCGTCATCACCTCCACCTGCCCTGTCCACACCCACACCAACTGTAACAACAGAGCGGTGACACAGCAAATTACACTGCAAACATTTACATGCAAGCTTACTTGTGTCTAAGGAAACAAGGCTTATCAGTAGCACAATAAAATATCTTTAATTTTTTTTTAATGCAAAAAGCATGTGTACATCAAATATTTTACTTTATATACATTTTAAGTTTAAGTACTTAACACAAATAACAAGTTTATACATTATATATATATATATATACACACACACAGACAGACACACACTTGTTTTATGCCACAACACCTTTCTTGTGTATGCTAACACACTTGGTCAATAAAACTGATTGACATATATACAGTCAAACCAAATATTATTCAGACATTTTTTTATATTTTTGATATATTTTTACTAATGAGTGCAGGACACTATAGTTTCATTTATGTAAGTGAGGATAGCAAAATAAAGTAAACTGTGACATATTATACCCAAAAAATTCTTCATACAGTGGACTACCAGTAAAATTGATAAAAATTTGGAACCAAAAATTATTCAGACAATTTTGACCTGACCATGTTTTGCTTAAGTGTAATCTGACATAATTAGGATAATTTTTTTCTGACACAGTTTAACTTTTATTACCATTTTTTTTTTTTTAACTATAGTGAATAAACTGTAGTAATGAATGAAATGTTCAAGGTGTCTGAATAAATTTTGGTTTGACTGTACATACACACATATACATATACACATATATATATATATATACACATATACATATATACACACACATATACACATATATATATATATATATATATACATATATATATATATATATATATATATATATATATATATATATATATACATAAAAAGTCAGTTATTGGAACAACGTAAATCCTGACAAAATGTTCCTTTTATTTCGGTTCTTCTATACTGCTCAGGTCTCATTCTAGTGTTAAAGCACAGAAACTCATATTGCAAAAAGTAAAGAGGCTCTCCCTGAGGTACTGTGGCAAAACTTTGCGAAGATTATCACAAAGACAATTTCTCTCTACAAAATGGTCAACACGAAATGTTCACAGAGATTTAACTTCAGAAATCTATTCAAAAGTAATGGAAAGATAATTCATATCAATACCCAGCAGTGTAGCTTATATTACTTATAAACGTTTAACAATTACTTAAAACCTTTAGCAATTCCCCATGCAAATTTCCCACACTAATGTGTATTAAAGACCATAATACTCTTACATTTAAGTCCAGACATAAGAATATATTTCCAGGCATGGTAAAGTCATTAACCTCACACCTACAGTGTAACTTCTTTGTTACTGACACATATATGCAAGCAGAGTTTCTTCGAGTTACATAACATAATTTGTGTGCTTATATTTAAGTCATCTTTATAGGTTAAGAGGGTTGTGTAGGCTGCTGTAGGTTTCAGCACTGAAACAGTTAACTGTTCTGCAAAAGGCTGAATGCCCCTCCCAGCTTATTTGCATATGAGGCATTTGGCGGGAAAGCCTCCTCTCTCTGCTCTGTCTTTGTGCCAAAGCCCCTCCCTCATGGCGGGATCTGATGGCGGGAAAGCGAGCGCGCTAAACTGCAGCAGACCGGCTCTGGCCACTCCCATCCCCGTCTCCCGCGGCAACCGGTGGCCAACGGCCCTGGCGTACCCAGGCAACCAGTAAAAACATTCAGCCTTGATCTCGAAACACACTGGCACAAACATACACGGCTTGAGGAAAGAGATAGTGTTGAACAAACACACCCATATAAAGACTCGTACAGTAGACAGCAATGGCACACATATCAGAAACACACACACACACACACCCAGAGCGCTGTAGGGGTTAAAAGGAAATGTTTAACGCCCACATTGTTCTCTCCCTGGTTTTGGCGCGAAACACACTGAAAAATAAAAGGTTATTTTAAATGAGAGGTGGAGAACAAGGCAGGACACAAAAGAGACTGCAGAGCTGTTATTTAATACGACGATACACACACCAAGTGCCTTTTACTGCATATTGACCCATATATTGATAAATCTAAACATAGACGGTGAGGGAAAACTGTTGAGGTAAACAAAGACACAGAACAAACTAACACTGTGATGTCTTTAATCTCAAGGCTGTATAAAACTGTTTTTCCCTCAACTATTTCTTCAATACACAGTGTATTAGTGCAGCTGAGGACTTTTTTGGCGGGATTTTTGCCGGGTTGCCTGTGTGTGTGTGCGCGCGCGCGCGCGCACGTAGAGTCTTTCATAAACAAGTCGCTCCAGTTATGCAGTGCTGTTTGAGCTGTGTAACTTATTAAAAATGTGGATGTGTTGTAATTTAACGAAGTGCTTTTATAAAAGGGAACTTTCAGAAATATGATCTGGTCAAGCTCAGATTATCCTATTTATACAATGGCATGAAAATTAACAGGCTGGAACCTGGAACAAAGAGTTAAATTGAACCATTATTTAGTGTGGCATTGACAGTTAGCTTACATCAGGCTGTCAACTTGAAGTTTATTACCAATAGGGACTTTAAGAGTTATAGTCATAACCCAAACCAACCAGCTACGAGGTCAAACAATATTAGTAACTTTGATTTAAAGCAATTTTTTTTAAATCTTTTTTTTTTCCTGTGACAAAAAAAAAAACAAAGGTACAAGACTGTGTACTTTAATGAGGGAAAGAACTACAATCCCATGAAGCATTGCGAATGACAATTGTATTAAAAGCAATTAAAAGCTGATTTTAAGATGTTGGTTATGTATATAGAAAACAATATATTATACATTTATTGCAAAATATTAATATATACACAAATATAGAAGTAGTTTGAGAGTGTAGTGAGACTTGACTGTATTGCGTCATTGGAGTGGGTATCTTTTTGGCGCAATTTTGATTGATTGTTGCAGAATCATGAGTAATGTAGTTTTTCCACCAGGAATTCCACTTTTAAACAATTGTTTATAAATTAAGTAAGGGATAATGTACATCCAGCTGGTTATTATCGCGTAATAAAACCCTTCAGGGTGATACAAGACCCATCTGCTTTGCGACTGGACGTACATTATCCCTCTTATTACACGGCAATTATTAGACACAAAATATTGATTTGAGCTGAAATATTTTATTATCTCATTAAACACAAAGATTCTGCAAAGAAAAACAGTTCCTATCGAGCAGTTTTGAGCCTAGAAGACTGAACAAGGACTTCTGACAAACAAGACCATTAAAGGATAATGTACAGTCATATCACTTATTACCAGAGGTGTAAAGAATACCTGAAAACCACACTTGAGTAAAAGTACAGATACCTTACAGTGAAAATGACTCCATTACAAGTTACAAGTCACCAATTCAAATACGACATGAGTAAAAGTCTTAGAGTATCTGATTTTAGTACTTAAGTATTTTAATGGTACTGAATGTAGGCTCAAAGACGCACTAGTCCTCAGCAGCTAAGAGACATGCCAGTGAAAATAAGGAAACAGTTGATATAAAATCAAAATAAAACTGTACACCTCAATATTGCAATAAACCAAGGTTGATAAACAGCCTCTTAAATGTCTACAAACACTCAAGTCTTGGTTAAGCTCAAGTGCTCAAAAAGGGCACAAGAAAACCAATATCCTTCAAAAAGGTCTCTTCACTATAATGGATAAATATCTCATATATGAAACACCTACGAGTCACAACTACCTGATTATGCACTCGCATTCGTGTAGAGTAGCCTTTTTGACAAGATTGGATGAGTAAGGGCAAAAAGCACAAGATACAGTACCTTCAATGCCCTGTAGATGGCAATATCACTTCTTTCGTAGCAGAAATAAACAGCTGCAGAAAAAGTTAAGTGCTATGCAAAATGTACCAAGTAATTGCATTAATCAATACAAATGTAAAAAGGGTACATACTTATTCAAAAATGTTGTCAAGTAGAGTAAAACTTTCTAATATATTTGATACTCAGTAAAACTACAAAGTAACCAAAAGATACAGTAACTAATTACATTTACAAATACTTTACACTACTGCTTAAAACACAGCTTTTTACCAAATATATAATGACGGGAACATGAAATAATGATTTGAAAAGATCCTTACCTGATTTTTTAAATTATTATAATCCATTACAGTGTACAAAACCACCGGTCTAGCAACAAGACAAACACTTCAACAATATTACCGTACTATTAACACTGAAGTCCTCCAGTTTCATTTTACAGTAAATACAGTCAATACTGAGGTGCAAGATGGCATCAGCTCCTATTTTTTTTTTTTTTTTACCTGGTACCTGACTGTGTGCTGTGATGTCACTTCCTGTAGGATGATGTAGTACTTGGCTTTTGTTAACAGGATTGTACAAAAGACAAACAGAATGGAAAGGGATAGAGGAAAAAAATACCTGTAATATTTCACACAAAAATTAAAATTCTGTCATTATTTACTCTCATGTTATTACAAACATGTATGATTTCTGTAAAACACAAATGCAGCTTTGAAGAATGTATGTAAATTAGAACTGTGAACAATAAAAGTAGATGGTGACCATGACCATCAAGGAAGATTTTCTATCAACAACAACAGGACTAAAAACCACTATAATTGCATTATAAAAGTCACCCATACAACTAAAGCATGAAATTCCGAGTCTCATGGTGACATGGCACTCGGAAAATACCGAATTTCAACCGCTGGTGACAGGAAATCCTCCTGGATCACTTTAATTATATGGAAAACAACAGCTTGGACATTCCTCTATAAATTTCTCTTTTTGTGTTCCACAGAAGGAAAAAAAAAAAAAGCCAAACTGGTTTGGAACAACATGAGGGTGAGTAAATGATGAATTTCACAATTTATTGGGTGAATTCTATTCATATTTAATCAATTGTCAGTTTTTTATAAGATGCACTGCACCTGTGGGACATGGCAACACCCGTTCAAACTAAAGTACTACAATTAAACCATTGAGTACAGTTAGTTGTGATGAAAGAAAACTAAATTTGACTTTCATCCAGTATATTAAGACTGGGATTGGGACCTGCAAATGTACTGCATAGTAGGAATGACTTGACAGTGTTGTGGTATGAAGTGAATGTGACTGGGCATAGAGGAGTGCTGCAATTCCTTCGGCTCTCTTTCCCACACTTTCTAGCTGCAGGGCCAACAATCACAACCAGACCAACCACCACACATGCCTTACCTCATCCAGCACACACACACACTTCAGTTCTGTCCTAGAAAACACTTTCCTGTTTTTTACACTCATAAAAATAAAGGTAAATATAAAAGCAATGCCATTTTGTGTTCCCCAAAGAGCCTTTCAGTGAACAGTTCTTAAAAGAACCATTTTTTTTCTTAGTGTAAAGAACATTTTAATAATATAAAGAATCTTTTTCACATTTTGTGCAATGGAAAGGTTACATGGATGGTAAAGGTTCTTCATAGAAGCCAATAAAGGACCTTTATTTTTAAGAGTGATATCATTTATGCATGACTACACCTCATGGCTTATAAAAATAATAAAATGTCCATTCTTAACTTAAAAGCCTGGATAGGGCAACAGTGTAATCTTAAATATGAGGAAAACAATAGTGATGCTCACCTCAGCAATAAAAAAAAACAAAAAAACAATACAAAACACAGGGCATATCCGGGATATATGCTAAGTGTTTATGATCAAATTATTTTTAATGTGCGCAGAGAAAGGCTGAGTAATACACTGGGGTATTGGGGGAAAACCAGCTCTCTGTGAGTCATGGTGGGAGTGTCTTCCAGCTGAGCGCCTCTCATCCTGTCTCTGGGAAAGGGTTCAGTGGGCCACTGAGAAAACAGGAAGTTCTGGAAGAGAGGAGTTGAGCTGCTCAAGGAAGGGAAAAAAAAGTGCAGGGAAAAAAACCCACTGCCCTCGGATTACATAACACGGCAGGAAATCTGCAGAGCTGTAACAGTCTATGCCAAAGTCACATGAATCCAAGCATCTGAATGCACATACACGCTCTTACGCGACATTAATATGCAAATTGGCTTGCCAAAAACTGTTTGGGATCATACTGTTTCCCACCAAGACATTTTTTAAGTGTGCAAACACAAGGTAATTAAGCTCTCTCAGAATCGCGTAGACTCGGTAAATGCATCTAAACATACTGCACTCTTTGCCCTCAGTTTCCTCCTAATAGCGGCATTCACACAAGGACAGACACGCACACAATGCAGACAGCAGAACCTCAGATGTCTCCCTGCAGGCCTCTCACATCAGATCAGCGGCATGCGTCCTCTCTGACCTAGCCGGAGAATGAAGTATTCCACTTCACATTGCCAACACGCATCTGCCTCATCCAATCAGACAGCGTAATGCTCTGACACCTCCAGAAAACACTTACACATTCACACATGACGTATTAAAGCAAGTCTTTGCACACTTCTGAGCTACTAAAAGCCATTACACCACCAAATTATCAAAATTGCAACAACATGCACCAAAGTTTTAAAAAGAGCTGCATAAATCTTGCTGGAACGCTTGATTCTGATTAGGATTAGGTTGTGTAATGACAGCTAAAAATTATGCCATGCTCTTCCCATAAATAAATTACATAATATAATTATTGAATAATTATATAAAATGATTAAAATAAATATACATGAGAGAACTAAGATTCAAATAGCTTGTGCATAATGCATAATATATAATTTTATAATATATATATATTTATTTATAAAACGGTTAGTTCCTGTCCTTGATTCTGATTGGTCAATAGCTGTGCTTTATTCACAATAAAACACGGCTATGACTGCTTCACTTAACAGTTCTGTGTATCACTACACAACACCCTTAGCAACCGCTCTTAGCAACGTAAACTATGTTCTCAATTGATATTGTTCATTGAAGCTTACTGTATTATGTAGAAGAGTATTGTGAAAAAGAGATCGAGTGAGCGAGTTTATTACCTGCATTCAGATTTAGCATTTTCCTTCAGGTCAGTCCTGTGTTCATAATTAAAAATCTGTTTAAATGTCCGATGTATTATCTTGTCCTTTTAACAGTTAAGGGGTTTTCTCGCTAGTTCCATGTTCACAACAATTCAGTCTTTTCACTGTAAAAGTCTTCGCTACTGACTGACACACTCATAAAGACAGTCTTTGCTGCCATCTAATGGCGTAATAATGTAACTTCTGTTGCTGTTCACGGTCAGGGACTATTTTTTCCGGCGGAAGGAAGGTTTTCGTGAAAGTTTACTTCATGAAAGTTGCATTGATACATATTTTTGGCTTTAATGTTTGTATTGTGTGGTAACCGTTTTATAAAAGCAATAAGGTACTTGTGGCTAGTGCTGTAACGTGAATAAGTCACAGCTGCCATGACCTATTCACGATACAGCACAGCCTCTTGTACCTTATTGCTTACACACACACACACACACACACTAATTTTATATATATATATATATATATATATATATATATATATATATATATATATACACACACACACACACACACACACACAGTCAAAAGTTTGGACACGGTAAGATTTTTAATGTTTTTAAAAGAAGTTTCGTCTGCTCACCAAGGCTGCATTTATTTAATTAAAAACACAGTAAAAACAGTAATATTGTGAAATAGTATTACAATTTAAAATAACTGTTTTCTGTTTGAATATATTTTATAAAGAAATTTATTCCTGCGATGGCAAAGCTGAATTTTCAGCATTATTACTCCAGTCTTCAGTGTCACATGATCCTTCAGAAATCATTCTAATATGATGATTTGCTGCTCAAGAAACATTTATGATCATTATCAATGTTGAAAACAGTTGTGTACTTTTTTTTTTTCAGAAATCCTTGATGAATAGAAAGTTCAAAAGAACAGCATTTATCTGAAATACAAAGCTTTTGTAACATTATACAATACCGTTTAAAAGTTTGGTGTCAGTAAGAATTTTTATTTTAATTTTTTTGAAAAGAAATTAAAGAAATTAATACTTTTATTCAGCAAGGATGCATTAAATCGATCAAAAGTGACAGTAAAGACATTTATAATGTTACAAAAGATTGTATTTCAAATAAATGCTGTTCTTTTGAACTTTCTATTCATCAAAGAATCCTGAAAGAAAAATATTGTACACAAATATTTTGTACAATTGTACACAATAAATGTTCCTTGAGCAGCAGATCAGCATATTAGAATGATTTCTGAAGGATCATGTGACACTGAAGACTGGAGTAATGATGCTGAAAATTCAGCTTTGATCACTTACTTTATAAAATATATTCAAACAGAAAACAGTTATTTTAAATTGTAATAATATTTCACAATATTACTGTTTTTACTGTATTTTTAATTAAATAAATGCAGCCTTGGTGAGCAGACGAAACTTCTTTTAAAAACACTAAAATCTTACCGTGTCCAAACTTTTGACTGGTACATACATAAAATATTCAAAAATTATATGTATTATTTTTTATATATATTATTTTTTGTATATTAGAAAGCAGTTATTTTAAATTGTAATAATATTTCACAATATTATATGTGTATATAAATGCATCTGAGTGTGAGGGTTAAACGGTGCAATCTAAATAATGCTGATGCTTATTCTGACAGAATCTCTTAAAATTTCAACATCCTTCCTGCATAATTAACAGTGCAAACACAACAGAGAATGTGAAGCATGCTGACGTAAGACTTGAACTTGCTCATACGCTGACATGAAAATCTGTGATGGGGGAGTGTTTTTTTTTTTTTTTTTTTTTCTTTTATTGTGAGAAAGAAGGTTGGTAAGTGTGTGAGTGGGAGCTTGGGAAAAACAGAAGTGGAGATGTAGAATCAGTCTTGTAAAGAAAAGAGAGCTAAGATGTTATTGAAACATCCAAGGCCGCGTTCAGTCTAGCATGGGCCTATTTACACTCACCACTGCTGAATGGATTCGTTCTCCAAATCTCTAGAGGAAGGAAGGAAGTGAAGTTTTGCCTCAGTAATAGAGGGAGCAAGAGATCAAGATAGAGAGGAAAAAAAAAAAAAAAAAGATTAATAAGGCCATATCCAAGTGCTGCATCTTTACATGTGTGAGAGTTGCGAATCTCTAATGCCTAGCCAGCTGGCAGTAAGTAGTGAAGAACATATGCATGTGGTGTATCCTGTCAAACAAAACCAGTGAGTGAGTCAGCAGCTTGTTTAACAGGTGGCTGCTTCCCGTAAGCCTGACAGGACTTCTGACAACAAACAGAGTCAGAGATATCCTGCATTAGACCAGCAGGCTTCCTCAACATAAAGTGACCAAAGGGCACAAACAGTGGCCAGAAAAAGGAACAAGTACAAATGGAAGTTGTGGGAGAGTGGCTGCGCTCGTAAAAAAGATGTGATTTTAAAAGAGTGCAGTTATATAAACCAACTTGTTATTCTACTCCTGCCAAGGACTCGTATTCAGACAAAGCTACTGTTTATTATCCCTTAGTCACAGCTGTGTTAACATTTTATTTATACATATACATATACACATACATATACACAAACACATATATATATGTGTGTGTGTATATATGAATGATATAGTCAAGCAGTATCACAGGAGTAGTGCTGTTTTGTTCCGAATAGCATGTGCAAATGTGATATTGATTTTATACAACAAATTTCAATAAATAAATAAGAAGTTAACAGTGTGTTATATTTTACACAATATTGCCTTCTTTTGCTAAATTTTTGCCCACGAAAATATTACCTATAAAGCCAGAGCATAACTGTTGTCCGTCTCCAAGCAACACACAGCAGGGTTTAATTTCTGAATGAATTTGCGTTTTGAGCGAATCAATCGGGTAAACCAATGATTCAATGGCCCATTCATAAAGAGAGCCATTTACTTAATTCCTGAAAGAATCAGCCTTTGAGCGAATCGAATAAATGAATGAATAAATGACTCAATGACTTCACGCCAAGCACGATAACTATAAAGATATAGTTCTAAAAATCATTCTAAATATAAAAGAATATCACTGTCCACACCACAGCTATAACGATATAGAGGGACGATATCGTTGGGATCACTTTTAGAATGATTATTTTCCAGTTGTTGAATGATAAAACACTGACAACCAATTAGAATCCGCGCATTTAAAATGGCAGACGACACCGCGGAGAAGTTAATCACTGAGGCCCAGAAAAAGCCACCACTGTTTGACAAGTCAAACCCCTTTTTCAAGGATACTTCAAAGAAAATGGATATATGGAAAATAATCGGTCATACCCTGTTGAGAAGTAAGATGAGATCATTATGCCAGGCTAGCAAACAGTGTAACATAAAATTACCTCAGGTATCCAGCGCTAGTTTCGACAACATTGTCTTGCTTCCTTTGTTGCAGTAAAAAAGACTAGGCATTGTTTTTATTCCACTATATTGACTTTGTCAGCTAAATTCACTGTTAGATTAGATCGATTACACTAACTATTCACTCGAAATATAGCATGCTGAGGACATCTGCTGGTAAAAAAGTGTAAATGCAACAAAAACAGCAAAAACATGTTGAACACACTTTGAAACCGCAGTGCGTGAGCTTAGAATAAACACACCGTTAGCGTTCGTTGGTGTGGACGCAAATATAGTTATCATTATAGTTATCGTTCTTGGTGTGAACGGGCCTTTACTCATTTAGACATTTACCGCCACCTACTGGCAGTTTTAGTTTCTTATTTAGAGTATCATTTCATCATTTTTTTTTTTTTCCATATTAATAAAAAACCCACAAAAGGTATAGTTCATCCAAAAACGAATATTCTGCCATCATTTACTCACCCTCATGGCCACTGAAGCCTAAATGTTTGTGTGTAATAAATTCTATATTGAATCTTTTTTTTTTTTCTTTTCTAAAGCTACTTTTAGCAATGTCTATTTGATGCTTTTCTCATTTAACACAATGACCTTAAATTATCTTTTGGGGGTATATATACACACACATGTATGTATGTATGTATATACATATATCAAAGAATCCTAGAAAAAAGCATCACTGTTTTCAAAATATTAAGCCGCACAAACGATTTTGAACATTGATAAGAACTATTATAAATAATTTGAGCACCAGTAATAACTGATAATTGATCAGCAAATCAGCATATTAGAATGTTATATGAAGGATCATGTGACACTAAAGCCTGGAGTAATGGCTGCTGAAAATTCAGTAAGTACTTTTAAAAATATTTTTAAGTAAAGAACAGTTATTTTAAAGTTTACTAAGAATTCACAATGACCAGCATCTGATGAATTTACTGTATTTAAAGTATTTTTGATCAAATAAATGCAGCCACGGTAACCATAACAGCCTTCTTTCAAAAACATTAAAAAAAAAAAAAAAAAAAAAAATCATACTTTTGAACACTAGTGTATATTCTCAAATGCCATACCTATTTTGTAATCAAAATTTTATGCAGTCCACTGTGAAATAGCCCAGTAGACTTCAGATGAAAAATATTTTCTATCAAATCATCAGAAGCATTTTGTTTGCAACAAGTAAACTATAGTAGACACTCTTGTGTACACTGTATGAACCTGTGAGAAGTGAAAAAGATTACAATGGATGAAATAACTATTTGTCAATCTATTTGGTCACTTTACATGTCAATCAGACAGACTTTTCTTGAGTAAGTGGGCATTTCTGGGCCAAAATGAGCTCCAATGTGGATCAAACAATGTCAAAGGTCTAGCTGCATGCAAATTTCCCATTTAGCCTTCCACATCATCTCAGCAGATAATCTCAAACGTTTAGAGGGTGTGTTTATTCCTTGGAAGCCAGTTAACTGTTACTTTATGGTTGTAAAGAGGTTCATGCAAATTTGACGCCTCCTAATTGACCAAAGGAACGCCTAGGGCAGTTTCACCAGGTTCAACGAACCAGACATTGAGACCATAAAAACAAGACTGTAACGGTTTACATTGGGGAAGCGCTGACGAAGGGAAAAACCACCCCAGACAAGACACAGAGACAAACCACTAGGTGTTTAGAAGGGAACACTGTGCTCTTAAGTGATAGCCAAGATTGTTCCCTGCAGTATTGCTGGTAAAGGCTATTATTGCGAACTGATGGCCTCTTATCAAATAGACCACGTAAGGCCACACCAGTGTGTCCAATCCAGTGTTATTGAGACATTACCAGGCAAGGTCCTTCCCTCACCACAGGAATGAGCTACAAGCTTCATAAATATGAGTCTCCCTGCTTATTTTACATGACATTCACGCTGAGAGATGTGTGGAATTCAAGTTCCGCGTTTTAGTCCAGATAACAATACCCTGAGGCTTTCTGATAAAGATACTATGGGTTGGAATAACAGGATCCATAGAGCGTTTAGGGAATTGCAGGCAAGAGCGCAAACATATACAGACGTAAATGTATTGTTAAGTAGCAGGACACCTATGGATCAAGGTCAAATGGGGGCACAAAGTAGCAGACAGGCCGGCAGCCAACTCAAACAAGGAAACGGGTTGTCCAACCACCCTGCCTGCATCTGACCACCACATATGCACCAAGAGGAAATGAACAATGGTTTAAATGCACTTTCAATTGAGTTACGCTACTTAGCCCAGCCAATTCTGATGGGTTTCCCTCAGTCCACAACTTATTTTTGTCCAGATTCCCTCCAAAAAAAATCTGTAGACTCATTCGGCTGCAAAGCAACAACACGAGAAACGTTCAAACCAGACTAAATAACTCAGATATGTCAGGAAGCCAGCTGAGAAAAATGTGAAGAAATGTCACAAATTACAACCTTGGGAGCATAGATAGATAGAGGACCAGACCTTCGTTAAAGTGTGGCATTAGTCCCATATGTTTGGGTTAGGGCTAAAACAGAGATATCTCCTGGATCCTTTATGAAGATAACATGATGTCTTGTGCCAGGAAATAATGTGTTTTCCAGTTGACAGCACAGTTACTATGTTAAAAACAAGTGCTAGTGCTGAAGTCATGGATATTTTCAATGTCAACACAGTCCCGTATTACGGGCACTCAAATGAGTTTATGGTGAAAACGAGCAATTACAAACTGCAATGTTTGTGTCAAAACCTTGCCACAACATTACTACTACCCTCACTCTAAAATTCTTGGTAAATATTCACACTTTCTAGTAAGCTCTTTTTGTCAAAAACAAGGACTGATTCACTCTTCAGTGTTCATTACGAGTGTTTATAGTGTACCTTCACTAAAAAACATCGCATTTTCAGTTACACCTAGTTCCAGGCAGCTAATTGGAATCAACAAACTGAGCAGATGACAATATTTTTTGCATGCGCTCACATGTCTGTCCATAGTAGTTGTGTTGGTTGCGTGTTAAGTTCCTATCAGTGTCTGTGTCTGACTGGCTGTGGCATTTATATTAGCTGAATTTGTCAGGATAGGCTCCAGATGGCCTGGTGTTTTGTCTAAGGGGATTAGGATTATCTTGTAGACTCACAAGATGAGTTTAAGAGCGATCATATTGCCTCAGACTACGCAGACCTAATCCAAACTCTTCAGAAAAAGAGGGAGCTAAATAGTAGACTAGACCACAATTCATTCATGTCATCAATTTCTTCATCAGCATAGTGCGTGTACTGTATATGCACAGCCGATTTTTCTAAAGGCCCAGGTATACTTCAGCTGACTGCACAACAATGTTATTTTAGTTATTTTTATATTTTGAATTGGCTTTCATTTTCATATTTTCAGTGATGTCAATTTTAGTTTAATTTTTAGAATTTTTGCTATGCGCACTGCCTAGTGGACCTTTCTTTTCAAGCGCTCAAATCATTTGCACATGCACTGTTGTCTGCACGGACACAAAAATCTGCGCGCATGGATGTGTTTGTTTGCACAAGCTCTGTAATTCGGCACTCCAGTAAAGTCATGTCGCGTTTATATTAAAACACTTTATAAAATAGATTGCTTAAAATCAAGCAGCTTTACCGTATTAAACATGAAAAACCAGTGTCGTTCTCTCATTTCATCAGAAGTACAACTTCGTTTTCTACTATAAAGCAGCTCTCCAGTGTTAATGTTTTCACTCGCGGACGTCTGACTTGAGACTCGAGGAGAGAAATTAATTGGAAAAGATTTTCAGAGTAAAAGAAGGCGGAGCCTCAGCGCACACCTACCTTACGTAAAGGCCGTGAACCAATGGTAGTATGAAGGTGTTTACCAGCCAAAGCAAACTTTTCCAGAAAGCTCGCTTTGGCAAGATGTTTCGAACTTCCAAAACGAACTCCAAACGAACTTTGTTTTGGCCTGATTTTGTTCGAAATTACGTCACATCAGTTCGTTCTTCGATTTCGTTTGAAGTGTATCGGGGCCTTCACAGCCTTGTGCTTATAATCACACTCTTGCAAACTATTCTAACACAAATTTCAGGGAAAAATGTTTTTTAAATAAAGACTGGATTGCCGGAAGCTTAGTGACGGTGACATTGAAGCCATGCAACTATGGTGTAGTTCGTTCATAGCCAAAGTTTAGCTTTTTACTTCTGCCGGCTGTATTTAGGCTTTATAAAAGTTGTTAATTTGTGAAGATAATCAATGAACAAAATGTGTAAGAATCGAACCTTTGTTGGTCAGAGAGCTTATTTTCTGCTATGATCCAAAAGCCAATGGAAAAATCCTATTGGGTTTTTGTCAAGGGAATACCAACATATCATACCTATAATGCCTTAAATGCTGCCTAGGTAGGCAGCTCACTAGGTTTTGAAACAGATCACACCAGAAAGCACTATGTTCTCAACCCATTTTCGAAAGAATTTTGGGTTGAAATTAGGATATTAAAACCTTTCAGATGTAATCGCACATACACACATAAATAAATACAATGAAAGCTATACACACCTGTCATTAATAACTACAGAGTTATAGTACATATTGACAAACACAAACATTCTTGATGGTGCCTACATCTCTGAACACACACATACGGTTCACTGTCAGGTCACAGTACAACAGGTTAAAAGGCATGTTATCAGCGTTCTGGTTTATGCAACGCATTATATACCTTAACTGACACTAATTTTCCACAGTGAGGGAAGACAGTGAGCTTGAAGCGCAGTCTGCCGCATGGCTATTACTAACTCCAACACAAAGCTGACCTCTGGTAAGGATTGGGTGTACAGACTGTTCCACTGCACTCCAGAACAACATGATTCATTCTCTACGCTATCGTTACTGCAAGAGAGAGAAAATGAGAGACAGAGACAGACAGTGGAGGGAAAACGAGAAAAGCTGAGAGAGAAGAGAATATGAAGGCATGACCTCCCCATTTAAGCTGATATTTAGGTAATGAAGGGGGGAAAGGTAAGAGGAGAGGGGGAGTATCAGAGAAAGTGAAGGAGAGAGTGAGATAAGACGATGAAAGGAAACCGAATCATGCATGTCGGTTGGGTTTCGAAGGTTACCGAACCTTGATGGGGGCCAGCGGAGGGAATGGACTGTGTCTAACCGTGACCCTCATTGGCTTCACACAGATACAGGTCCCTCACCAACACAGGGCACTGCACAAAGCCTGAATCCCAATTCTCATACTTGCACAAAGTACAAACTAATAAACCGTACCATTAAAAGAAATTAATACTTGTATTCAACAAATATGCATTAAATTGATCAAAAGTGGCAGTAAAGACATTAATAATAATGATACAAAAGATTATATTTAATCCTGAAAAAAAAAAAAAAAAAGTTTCATGGCTTCCATAAATATTAACCGCAAAACTGTTTTCAAAATTGATCATTTTTCTTGAGCTCCAAAACAGCGTTTTTTAATTTCTGAAGGATCATGTGACACTGAAGACTGGAGTAATGGGTGCTGAAAATTCAGCTTTATCATCACAAGAATAAATTACACTTTAAAATATATTGAAATAGAAAAAAGTTATTTTAAGTTGTAATACTTCACAATATCATTGTTTTTACTGTATTTCGGTTCAAATAAATGCAGCCTTTGTAAGCATAAGACTTCTTTCAAAAACATTTAAAAAAATAAAATAAATAAATCTTACAGACCCCAAACTTTTTTTTTTTTTTTTTTAACATAACTGAAACCAAACTAATACTGTATGTAGTAAAGTATATACTAAAGTATGAAGTACTAAAACATACTACAATGTGTATCAATATAGCATCAGAAAACTAATCATTTTGGGGGTCAAAAATCAAGTCAAAAAAAAAAAAAAAAAAAAAAAAAAAATATAGTACACAACTGAACAACTTTCGATTTGTTATTATCTGGGTCAAACTGACCCTAATCTAACAGATGTGGGTTGGCTGATACGGGTTTTTCATTTGTCTATATAGATATCTTAAGATCAAAGTAGCCAATGTCAATATAATGACAACAAATGACACATACAAAATGGCCAAAATTGAATGAAAACAAATACTTTACACAATATTTACAAGTAATCCAAAAAGGGCCAGATATTAAGTAATATGGATAGTATGTGAATTGGGGTTCAGCCTTGGGATTCAGAGCACACTTTCACAGTTCTTTGCAATCATGACTTTCAATATGCGTTTTAAATGGGCTAGCGAAGATCTAAACACGACTGAAAATAACAGGGTAATTAAGCAAACAAACTTGACCCAATTCTCCAGTTCTCAGCATGGCTTAACTTGGACTATTTAAGCATTACATCAGTTGGTTTTCTTTTATTCAAGAATCAGCAGTTGGGTGGGAGAGAGGGGAACAAAAGAGAATCAACCCAACAGCAGTATAAAATGGCTAATCATCTCTGTGTGAGGTAAACAAATATTGTTGCATAACGAACAAACTGCATTAAATATAACAAAAGCAAGCTAAGTGTTGAACAAACATTAAGAGCATTGTAGGGAAGTTTCGCTCACAGTTGTAATATGTGCTCACAAAGAAATTCTGAAGACTGTGCTGGTTGCTCTTTTCCATGCGGTTACATTTGAATGGGGACTGAACCATAAACATGGTCCACATGATATTGGACACAGCACAAAGTTATCACTGAAAATATATGAAATGTAGAACAAAAGTCGCATTAACTGTCACTGCATAGAACCGAGTGACCAGCACATTCTTAAAAATGTCTCCTTTTGCAAGTTTGGCACAACATAAGGATGAATAAAACATGCAAAATGTCCTTAAAAGAAGTGGTCAGACTACTAAAACAGAGTTAAGTTGTAAGATTTTATGAAGTAAACAAACAGGTCTTCAAAAACACTGTCAGATGGCATGGAAAGTCAACAAACGCCAGCTGACTGTCATTTGTCTTTGTTCTTTTTCCATTCACTTTCATCCTTGAGAACTCCCTGATCTAAATGCGCTGTTATCCATCAAGAGGAAGCTCAG
Source organism: Ctenopharyngodon idella (assembly GCF_019924925.1). Classification (NCBI taxonomy): domain Eukaryota; kingdom Metazoa; phylum Chordata; class Actinopteri; order Cypriniformes; family Xenocyprididae; genus Ctenopharyngodon; species Ctenopharyngodon idella. The sequence continues at coordinate 23,061,165 of NC_067238.1, forward strand.
CTGACCCACTAAAGACTTTCCCGCCAAGCTTTGGACTCTCGCAGAGCTAAAATAAAACTCACATTCACACACACACACACACACACACACACACACACACACACACACACACACACACAAGGATGAGAGGCTGCCTGTCACCCCCCTTATACCGGAATCACCGGCACTCGCTCAATCCAAATCAGTGACCCAAATCAGTGCAAATGTGGGGCAGCCACTTACAGGCACTATGTAAACACTCTCCCTTCCCGCTATTGTATGCGTTATGTATATTTAGCCTGGACAGGGAGGCTAATGAGTGTTATGTTGTGAACTTGAACTGAAATTCCACACTGGAGCAGATACATCGGCATGGGGCAGGGATCAAAAGAGAGGGAGAAAGAAAAATTAGGTAGTTTGTGGCTCACAGCCAAGTATTACGAAGTTGTGCAGGTATTGGTGGCTAGTCGCCCAAGCAACCCTGATGATTTCATGCTAAAAGTTTTTACGACTTATTTGATTAGACAATAAACAGATCTGTTCAGATGAGTCATTTAAATTATAAAAAGCACTTTAATTACATTTACATAATTTATGCAGTGATAGATCATTCTTTAAAAGTTTTGAAATAAAAACACTCAAACCAAAAAGCAAATGTAGTTGAGTCAAAATGTAATTTATAAACCTCATTCTTTCTTTCATGGAACTCGTAAGAAGACATTTTGAAGAATGTTCACGCTGCTCTTTTCCATACAAGCTCCAGCAGGAAACATAAAACCATACGACTCCAGCTATATTCCAAGTCTTCTGATGCTATATTATATCATTTATTTACTGTATGGATAAGAGCTGTGTGCACATTATTCAAAAGGTCTCATTTTGTGTTCCAGAAAAGAATGAATGTGTTTGGAAAGGCATACGAGTGAGTAAAAAAGTTTTTGATTGGACGTTGTCACAGAAAAATCAAAGGCACTGGGAATCCTGAGGAAAGAACGTCCACATAAGCTTAAAGTCATAGTTATGTGCTGACCCGAACTGATCAGACGATTATATAAATGTAAGACTTCCAAATAAAGTCCGGCATCAGATTTAATTATGAAAAAAATAACCTCCATTCTTGATCAGCAGGGAAATATTTGATCCAGTAATCCGACATCAGCAGTGATGTATTTTGAGTTCAGTCAGTACAGCCAAAGAGGTTAGAAAGGCTCACCACAGTGTGGTTTAAAAGAGCACCAGTCGTGGTTAAAAAGTGCACCACTCAGACAAAACAGCAGCAGGGAAGACATCTGTCCAGCGCAAGAATCCAAATCCAGACATTAGCCGTAACCCCTGGTCTGTGGCAGATGGGAAAAACCATCAATCCATGTGTCTAAACATCACAGACCCTGAAGTGTGTTCTGCTACTCCACAGGGAAAGTTGAGGTATCACTGGTGCTCACTGCAAACCAATCAATCTGAAAGCACCTTCTTATATTGATCTGAAAAATACATTACGAGCCCTTCATTTCTTTGGTCCATCTGTGAGCTTGACCCCAATAAGCCCTATCAGAGCTGGGGAGGTGGACGCTATAGTACAGGTACCTGCCCGTCACTGACATTTTGATGTTCGGTAGGGTTTGTGACCTGATCTGTGGCTTGCTCTGCTTTTCTCCTCTTGCGGACTTGATAAAGATGGTTTTTGGACTTCTGGTGTGCTGGAGGTCAGGACAGGTCAAATATTAGCATTTTTATTCTTGTTGTAAGATTTTTGAGAATGCACTGGTTTGACCAGAACAGAAACTTACCTGTCCATTCCAAGTCACCGATGATAACCTTTTCGCAGAGATCGCACATGTGATGACTCCGTTTGTTGCGAGACTCCACCCCCTCAGTTCTGATTGGCTGTGTAGATGGCTGCTCTCCCTGAAACGGTTTTAAAAGGAGATGTTGTGTTAGTCTCCTCTCTTTAAAAAAAAAAAAAGAAAGAAAAACAAACAAACGCCACCAAAAATCACTGACAGGAAATTAGCAACACAAACTATTACGCAGAACCTCCACGACTGGGTTCACAAGACAAATCATGATCAGTGGGGGCGTAAAGGAGACATTATTTGTCAACTAAACAAGAAAGGAAACAAGTCAAACCTTTTGGAGGCAGTCCAAGATCTCTAGAGCAGGAGTAAGTACCGTAGTCTCCCAATTGGTCACATCTGTCACATCCAGACCATATACAGGAGGCACATTGCTAGCAGGTCCTGAAGATTTGGAAGATAAATTGACAAAAAAAAAAAAAATATATATGACACTGATGAAATAGCATCTTGATTAAACTTGCAGAATCATCAAGGAGCAATGTAATGGTGCAAACACGGATGTTCTCAGACTAGATCTAATTGAGAAAAGTTAATCTTACATCTTACACTAATGATTAAATTAATTTCCATTGGGGAAAAAATTACCATGATTTGCTACTTTCTAATTGGTTATAGGGGAAGGGGCGTTCTCATTATAGAGAGCATCTGATTGAGCAAAACATCTGTTCAGTGCAACATGACTGGCCAATATTTTTGGTCTGTTTTCCTGTAAGAGAAAGACTGTAAATAATATACTAAAAGTGAATTTAGTTCAATGTATCCTTTTACAATGAAAGAGAAGTAGCGACAGACCTTTTCTTCCATATTGTGACGTACAGCCGAGCAGTGCCGGTCCTCCCTATGAGCAAAGTATACAAGTTGTGTAGGGCCTCCGAACCACCAGGGGGCCCCCTTCCCCTTTTTGATTTTGGCTTCAACAATTATGAAAACACGATGTCGCATTCCATTTCTTTCCTTTAAAGTGGAGCACTGTCTCCCTTCCTACGTAACGTTCAAATCAGTCTAATCATGTAACGTGGCAGTCGTAATATACAGTCTCCTGTCGGACATGCAAGATACTTTTTAAAAAAAAATAATAATAAAAAAAGTAGTAGTTAAAAGCGTATTGAGCTGCAAAAGAGCTGTTCGCAGCTGTTCCCCAGGCGGCTCTCTGTGCTCTCGATCCAAGACGGAGAGAAACACAGACAAGCATAGGCTACTTTGGGCTTCGGGTATGCACTTAAATGGACAAATACACACACAATGTGTCAAAATGTCCGTCTTGGAAGGTTTTACTTGACGCATCACAAACAGCGCTTTTCCACTGCATGGTACGGCTCGGTATGGCTCGCTTTGACGCTTTTCCCACTGCATGTTACGGCTCGGTATGGCTCACTTTTTTGGCAATTTTCCACTGCATGGTAGGGCTCAGTACGGCTCGCATGCCTAAATAGTACCACCTAGATTGAGGTTCCAAGTGAGCTGTACCGATACTAAAATGTTATGTGTAAACACTGCAGATCACGGATTGGTCAGAGAGAATCGTCACTAACAGCGTCATTGGATTTGCAACACGAGACACAATAGCAGTATTTTGTTTTGCTGCCATCAGCCTCATTTGAAACAAACTTCGTCTTGCAGTGAAAAACATCCACATGCCGAGAATCAAGAACAGCATTCCATAGATAGATCCTGTGTTGTGTGTTTGTGTCACGTTTATGATGATGTCACGGCAGTAGAGGCATCACAACTACAATGATCAGTCTATAATCCCACCCACTTTGAAGCGGTACTAACTTCAGTGGAAAAGCAAAGCGAGTCGAGCAGAGTTGTACCAAGAGCCAAAAGTTTTGCTTAGGGCCCCCAGAAGTCTAGGACAGACACTGTATCCAAATTATTAAACAAGTGGGGGAAAAAAATGGGGTGGGGTCTTAGTTCTATCCAGTTGTTTGAATTTTAAGATGTGGCTATTACACTCAAAAGTAAATGTGAACTTGCTGTCGATTGTAAGAAAGGGGCGGGGTTTAAGCAGAGTAAATTATTGGAGAAGTCCTGCATGTCACCAAAGAAAAGTATGTCGTTCCACTGGAAGACCCATATATGACATTTTGATGAAACATTACAAGGTCAAAAAAAGTAAAAAATTAAACATACATGTTTAATTTAAACATACAATTTACAATTGAACAATTAACGATTAAAAATGTCAAAGAAAAGAGGGTGGAATGGGAGAAAACATGTCTGGTTATGCAGTGGTGCAGTGAATCAGTATGGAGAGAAGCGGGGAGGGCCTGCAGCAGCCTGAACCTGCTGAATCACTGCTGCTCGATAATCTCCAACAGCATTCTGACACTGTCAGCTGAGACGACCTCACTCTGCCTCCCTCAACGCTATTGATCCAGCAGACATGCACAGATAATGAGAGGCCCATATGTTAAATACATGCAAAGTTAAAACAAACAAACAAACAAAAAAAAACTTAAACTGCAGGAAAGATCAGGATCATTAGGTTATTCTGGTCACAAAAAAAAAAAGAACAGAAACAAGTAAAAATAAGTCTCTACAGGGTACGTTGTTCTGGTCCCTAGATATTGTTATAGCACATTTTTTCTCATGATCTGAGGCATCATTCATGTCTGTAGAGCAAACGGTATGGGACAAGTTGAGTCCCGAAATTCAATATTTAGGGTGGTGGCTGTTCAAATAACCCAACCTAATGCTTGGATTGGTGAGAAACACTTTGTTCAGAACTTACTGAAAAACAAAAACAAAACAAAAAAAACACTGAACATGCATTCTGAAACTTACTTCACATATGCCTTTGAGACAAAAAAAAAAAAAAAAAAGCACATGCCTTTGAGATAAAGTCATACATTGCAAGTAGTAAAGTCACACTTGGCTGCCTGGAACACAGAGACACTCTAATTTAATTTTACCAGCATTAAAAAAAACTAATCATTGCCTTAAAATGAGAGGTCATGACCTGCTGTCATGCTTTACTCAAATCCTCCCACTTCCTTTATTACACACAATGGGCACATTATCTACATTAATTATAGGTTAAACTCGAAATTCTTTCTTCTCTGATCTTGGCTGTCTGATGCTGCACTAAACTGAACCATATCATACATAACTGTGACCATATCATTTTAAGCCAATATTAGAGACTGTCAGTCTGTTTTGGGCTAATACTGAAAATCAATAAAATGACACATTTCTATGTGCAGTACAGTTGTGGCACCACTTTTCAAAAGCTTTTTACCAGTGCTCGACTTTTTTGTTCACCAGCCACTGTGGCTAGTGGTTTTCCAAAGTTACTAGCCTCTTAGCATTTTCACTGGCCACAATTTTGACACTGATAAAATGGGGAAAAACTGCCATATAGACATTTTTAATATCATCTCAATTTGGCAGCAGGTATATTAGGCTGCTGTCACTTTAAGACCTGACGCACGGATCCATTATTCTGTTACACATACACACTCTTTCTCAACTTTTTACGTTCACTTAAAACATAACTGACTGTTATGTGAATACTCGTCAAGACCGGCTTTTTGACATTATTTTGTGTGTATTTGTCTGTTTAAGAGCAATAAGCAGTGAAAAAGAACTCAATTTAGGCGACTTTATGTGTGTGCGCACTTTGGGTGTGAGCACAAAATCTGCAGGAATGAGTAAAATTATGCGCAATCCCACGTCAAAATTTAAGCCCTGTAACACCAGCAATATTCATTCGGAGCAAATGAAATGAGTGAAGGGAAGTGGGTTTGTGTGTCAACTCGGTGTCAAAGAGATGAGAGAGTGTGAAACCGCAGCTGGTATCGTGTATCTATTCTGCGGAAAATGAGTATTGGAAGCGTTTTAGATACCACAGTATCGATATGTATCGAAAAATCAATATTTTTGGCAACAGTGCACTTAGTTTACTATTTCAGATGCATTTTTAAAATTATATATAAAATTCAACCCGCTAAAATGTCTAGTAGGAGTGACTGCGTTACACGCCACTGCTGAAATCCGCCCGCATTTGGCGGATGACTTGGCTTAATGTAATTTAATTTGATCCAAGAAAGCTAACTGTGGTTAGTAAAGTGTCACTGTAAGCAATTGAGGTGGTTAGGCTCACAGAGGCCTACATCATTATGTAGACATAAGCAGTCAAAATTTTCCTGCTGTGATAACCGGTTTCGAAGAGGCATCTTTCTGGCATGATATTTTTAGAGCCTCTATTTTCAAACACTGTCTAGCTGAACTGTCAAACTACTTTGAAATGACATCCTATACTTACAAATGTTTGTTTTTCTTTAAGGTAATGTTAGTAAAGCTGACAAACACATACTGAATATGCATTTTTTTGTGATGAAGAAACCTGACAACCTACTGGGTTAACAAAAAAATTAAAACATTTTCCCCAAATGTTAGCCAAGTAACACTAAAGCTCTTTTTTAACAAACATGATTTGATTACAAAACTGCCACACTTATGACTGCTACTATAATTTTTGCTGTGGAATACCTTTAAGAGATTACAAGTCGTCCAGCACAAATGAACAACGATGGAAGTAACAGAATTTAGAGGAGCCACCATTTCACAAGGAGACTGCTGACAATATCATCCAGCCCTCACACCTGTTTGCCTGAGGCAAACATTACGCAAGTCCAGAACTGTCACCAAGAGAAACATGTACTTAAACACATCTTTAAAAAAAAAAAAAAATTAAAGAATGCTATTAGCTAAAAAAAAGCATATGCAAAACTATGCAAAACAAAACTTATTTTGCATAAAATGCAAAGTAAATAAGCACTGAGCATTGTTTGTAACCGTAGTTAAATGTTTATCACAGAAAATCAAATTCTTTGCCAAACAGTTCCTTCATGTCTGACAAAAAGGAACTGACAGTTTCTAATTTAACCCTTGGTAAATCATTGGACTGACTCCAAATGCTGTTTAGTTCCTTATCACCCTCTGTTTGGTTTAAATTAGAGTAAACCCAGATGATAGTATTACATAATCTAGAAACACAACAACAGCATCCAGAACATTAAACAAGACACAGTAAAATAAATCTAATAGGCATTTAAAAACCTGACTGGCTATTAAAGAGTAATATTTATCCATTACAAAAAAAAAAAAAGAATGAATTATTGAAATTAATACATAAATACAATTTCAATTGATTTTTGTAATCGTTTCTAACAAAACCTTTTTGTCAAAAAGAAAAAATGGGTTTCAATGCTAACAAAAGACAAATCCAGGTAATAAATAAACAAATATAAATGTATAAATTAAACTAATTTAATTTAGTCATTAAAGCATTATATCATATTCTAGTGAGCATTTTATTTCATGAAATGTATTACAATGATGATTTAAATAAATATAATTCAATATCAAACACCCACTGGGTCAAATTTGATAAAGGTACTGGAAATTGTTGAAAATGAGTATATGCGCTATTAAATAGCCATTGTTGCTTTGCCACTAAATATTGATTTTGAAATATAAAATCAAAATATAAAATCCATTACTTTATCATACTCTGCAAAGATATCCCAGCAAAAAGCCTGAAAGTATTCATTATGTTAATGATGTCTTAGAAAGTCATGCATTAAATGAGATCCATACAGATTTAAAGGGTTAATTCCTTTTAATTTACGTTTTGCATTGGCAATTGCGCAGGTGTTCCTGCACACAAGAGACCCAGTGTCCCACTTAGCTGATGAAAAGCATCTCTTTACCTCAAACTAAACCTTGTTGCATCTTGCTTGCTTTCGCTCCTAATCAAAGACAGTTCTGCAGTCTTTATGTCTGCTATTGTGCTTATCAGAAAAGAGCGGCAGCAGGTGGGCCTGCACAGAGACACCTGGCCTACCTGAGCCATGTGGGGAGTAGAGGACATTTTTGTACTTTTTTTTTTTTTGTACCTCTCTCTCTCTTGCTCTCTCTGGGGTATAGAAATGAGAGGGAACAGGGCAACGATGGCCATCTGGGGGTAAACAGATGCTGAACAGAGGGCTTTCCCCCACTCAAAATTCAAATCTCAGTGAAATCTAAGTCAAGTAATCTTGCCAGACTTGAATGGTGGAAAAGAAGAGAGAACAAGGGTTTCTAACCACAGAGATCTCAAATATCTGCCTCAATGAGGCGGCACCTCTGCAGCGCACCTCACGGCAGACAGCCGTGCGGCTGCCGCCTTTTGAGATGTGAAAAGACCCTTCGCTCACCAACTGGCAGATCTTCTAGAGTCTCCAAAGACATGGGCATCAGGAAACACACTGAGCAATTACACCTGCTGCTGTTTGTGTGATAAAAGAGCCTAGGGCAAGAAAGGACGAAGGAGTGGATATGGATGTCAGCACAGAACACCTGTTGTAATGCTGGACAGCTGTAGGACATTTTTGGACATGCCAAACAGGAAGTGAGGGCAGAGAGATGAAGAGATTGAGTGACCGAGAGACATAATCATCAGACATCCAGCTGTGGGTTGTAGCCACCAGGTCAACACCTCAACAGCTGTTTTCACTCCTCTCATACCTTAATCTCATTTACATTTGCTTATATATTACTTGGCCACCTTCAGCTGCAAAGTCTTCCACCGTATGCCATCTCACAAGCTCATCAAAACACGTTCATGGACAAAGGTCCATATGCAAGTGGCTGGCATCCGTGTTCTTGCGGGAATGTATTTAGGGAGTGTGGGGCGTGTCCCGAGGTGTTCGGAGTGTAAGGGGACACTTTTCTATGTCGCACCTGTCGCGCATCCCGCTCAGGTTTCCCCTATCGTTGACAAAAGGCAAGAGAGTGTTACTTAGTGCTCACGTTGCCTCCCTGAGCCGTTGACTGAACGGTTGTCACGGTTACCCCCCAAGCTGCTCAGTCCCATCTCTCTAGGGAAGCGGAAACAGAGCTCAGGTTCACCCTAATCCCGAATTCAGCTGTAACACTGTCAACAGTAGGGTTCAAACCAGCACAGTAACGTGCTGACTATTTGAGCTGGCCACTGGCTGCAAATTAAATGACTTCTTAAGGGTGACACATCACAAGAACTTCTCTTCCAAACAATTTTTGACTGCTCTGAAGGTGATGTTCCCTTCACAGCTGTCAGCTTGGGGCAACAAGATCAATATACCGATCTGGCTTATTCATATCAGCTCAGAGTTTGTTTCAATTCACAAACAAAGCCACTGATTGAAAAAGGAAAGAGAAGATGTTGATCGCCCCATAGAGGCCAGGAGGATAATGAACCCAAGTTTGCCCTCAATGAACCCACAGTCCTTATCCCCAAGAGGCCACACCATAAACTCCAACCTCCTGCCACCCATCTGAATTCCTATCAGTACTCTAATGCCTGCAGGATTAAACCGGTCAGCTGAGGGCCCCATGAGGTCCTGGGATGCGTGGGGTGCGGAGAGAGGGATCAGTTAGGCCACTGACAGGCAGCCACAGAAGCTTAACCAGACCAAAAGCAGGTCAGAGTCCAGCAAAGGTTGGGAGAGAGGTGGGGATGGATGCAAGGGGTTTAGCGAGGACAAAACAACCTTGAGTTGTGATGACTTGAGACCCACTGGCCTGGTGAACCTGAAGTAAGGTAATAAGAGGTGACCCAAGAATTGAAACGCTTCTTAGAAAGATAAAAACAGCATTGTAGTACTCAAGTTCGTCTCAAATCCAAGACCGTAATTTCAGGAGCATTTGGACTCCAATGAGCTGGTCTCTACTAGTCACAGAAAATATAGTCTTGGACTCGGACTTGAGTACTACAACATTGGCTAACAGAACTGTTAAAAGAGAAAACGTAGAGAGAAATGTAGAGTTACCTGCTTCTTATCTAATTATTTTCTGATGTAATTATGATGACTAAATGCTTGGTATACGGCATGGACGGAGCAGAAACTCTGCAGGACTGATCACTGATCAAGGCACCAGGAATCTGGAAAAAGCAAAATGCTTCATAAGAACGTGATCAAAAGGCTCCTCCTTGCAGGACGAGCTTAAAGGACGCAATAAAGGCAATAGAGGAAGACCACATTCACAGACTTCTCACCTAATGCCAGCTGTCCTCGTGTGTAGGGTCCTGCCGCATATGGCGGGACACAAAACTATTCTTAATGAGGGCTAGCCACTGTCTCTGCCTAATCTCATTATGGCTAACAGGATTGCTGGTAGCCTCTGTAGGGATGGGGAGCAAGGGGTAATCTAGGCCAGGATCTTCAGAAACAGGGGTCAGAATACAAAGGAAATGCCCGTATAATGTTGGGAAAAACGGTAGAGGCGGTGAAGGCCAAGGACTTCCAAGGTAAAGTGGAAATCAAAGGTAAATCCAAGACATTGGTTTGGTCAGTGTTGAGGTGCTTACAGGAGAAATGCGAGAAGGAAGAAATGAAGAAGATGCATGTGACAAAGGGACAAAAAACAACATTTAAACTTGTAAAGAGCATGTTTAAATTAACATTGTCAACATGTCATTCCAAAACCATATCACACCATATTTTTTCATGAATATCCTGGCCAGTCTTTTCATCATGACGACAATTGGTCCAGATTTAAATTATTCTGAAGACATTTAATAGAGCTTTGCCTGAAGAACAGACCAAAATTTAAATTGAATTTCACTGAAAATCTTACCATCCACCCTAGCTCTTCTTGGCATGTTCACAAGAGTACATTAGAGAAGTAGCAACATCTGATTTGTGAACAAATCATTCAAAATTGTATGAATGATTTGTTTACAAATTGGACTGTACAAATTCTTGAGTTTAATTCATGCATATTTGAAACAACATGTTGGGTGACAAAATTATCTCATTAATGATTATTTCTGGATGAATACTTCCTTTAAAGCTTGTACACACAGGATATGATTGCACTCTATCTGTGCTTATTTTTATTTTATTTTATTACATTTTTAGTCAATGCACGTATGCATAAGACAGACCGCTGCATCACACTTCACTGTTTTTTCAGTACCTCACTTCATAAGCATCAAGTTAAATTTTGTTCAGCTTTAAAACACTTTTTGAGACCCCTGTGTTCTTGTCCCACTCCTAGCTATTCAGTACGCAAAATACACGTCCTGTGTGAATGTCCCCTCTGCCACACACATGCAAACATTCCTTTTAACTTTATAGCTTTTATTATGTGACCAACTAACATTATTTCACTTGTACACTCTCCATGGTTAAGAAGTATCTTTTACCTCCTTTCTCTAGATAAACTTCACAACCTGATGTCGTCACCACACACATACACAGCTGTTTAGCCACTGAAGTGCTTGCTGATTTTGCTGTTGTCTGTTAGGAAGTAAAAGTACAAACTGTTCAGACTGACCGTGTCTTGAAACACCCAAGCTTTACGAGCATTTGATCTTTTATCAACCCAAGGCCAGTAAATACTGAACCCTGAGCCTTGGAATTTTGAGGCTGTCTGTAAGGGAGGGGTAGCCTTCAAACACTTACACAGAATTTCTCCATGAATGTTTGTGTGTTTAATGGTCTGTGTGAAGTCCATCTCGTTAAAACCAGCTGTGATTACCTGACCATTGGACCATACTGAAATAAAACGAAAAGAGACACACACAGCTACAGTAACCTGTGGGGGCGACTGAAACCAATATACAACAGACAAGCCACGAGTGAAGACAATATTTAACATCCAGCAATGAATTCAGAATTGAGATGAGTGAACTGTACACTAATAGCGGATGCACTTCCCTAGAGAGTAAGTGTGATCCAAATTGAAGCCAGTGGCTGCAATGCACTCTGAACTAACACAGCTGCAGTGTTACGTAGCATCTAGCAGCAGAGACTGTACCTCACAGACAATTAAACCCTCAAACACAAGGATGGAAAGGGGAGGACGACAAACTCACGTTAAAGGGTGGTGGAACTTTCATGTTGCTACATGAATTTATTCCAAGGACATTATGGCTGGAATAACCTGAGGTTTGGTTCCTTATGGGCACCAAATAAGCTGCCTTCTAAATTTGACCACTGCACAACACCAAGGAAAGAGTATGTGTTCAGTGAGACTTACTCTTGAGGAATCGGTTGCGGACCCATTTGTTCTGTTTTCGGGCATAGCGGCGAGTCGCCTGCTTAAGAGACTCAACCCCTGTGAGAGAAGTAAATAACAAGATCAATATATGATGACCACACCAAGTACTGTGAAATGTTTGTGAGAGACAACACGTAAAAAAGTCACAGGCAATGGGTTTACGACACAATTTTAAGTGCTTAATAGCAAAATCTAGAGTACAAAGAAGAGGAAGAGGCAGTTCCATTAAAAGCCTCAACCCCCACCCCTTTCAGTCCACTTCCTCTTCAGTATATCCTCTTACCACTGGTGCCACAGAATATTGGGCTGTCTGTGTACTATGGCTACACTACAATTTATGATTCTTTCCACAATTATTGGCATTTGATGTGTTATATTTAAAGGGATGGGTCACCCAAAAATGAAAATTCTGTGATAATTTACCCTAACCCTCATGTCGTTCCAAATGATTAAGACTTTCCTTCATCTTCGGAACACAAATGAAAACATTTTTAATATTTGCTTCTCATTTTTGTTGATCCATTGAAAAGTCTCAAGCATCAAAAAGTTTAATCCATGTCTTCTGAAGCGACATGATCACTAGATATGATAAACGGATTTATTTTAGGCTTTTATTTATATATAAACATTGATCAATGTACATACATGGAGCACATCAAAAATTATAAACTGAAGCTTAAACGTGCTTGCTTAACACACCAGAAGCATACGGGTTTGTTTTCACACATCAAGCAAACACATTTAAGCTTCACATTTTTACGATGCTTTTTTGTACTTTTCGATCTGTAAAAGTTTTGGTTGGAATGGCAACCAAAACTTGGAGTGTGAATAATGTGAATAAATGACAAAATTTTCATTTTTCAGTGAACTATCCCTTTAACATCTTGCACTGCTGCTGCTTAGATGTCAAGAAAAAAAGAAAAAGAAAAATAGTTCGTTGTAAGTAAAAAAAAACTAATACAAACTGAGTTCACATTGCATTTACATTGTACTTAATCAAGAAAGTGGATTCAGATCTCTTTTTGGAACAATTCAATGGATTTTTTTTTAAATTCAGTCAATATTACAATAAAAAAAGTGAATTATTATTAAAAATAACTACTGTAGTTTAATGCAATATTAATATATTTGTGTAATAATCTCTTTTACCATGAAGACTTGCTAGGTGGTCCAGCTAATCCCTAATTCTTTATTTTGAGTCATCCGAGTGTGTGCAA